>NC_067402.1:27298900-27598900 GCF_016432865.1 Antechinus flavipes
AAGATAATTATAGATATTGGAGGGGACATGGGAAAACTGGGATATTCATGCATTGTTGGTGGAATTATAGACGGATCCAATCATTCTGAAGAGTAATTTGGAATTATGCCCAAAGGACTATAAAACTGAACATACCCTTTGACCCAGCAGTGCCATTACTGGGTCTATATCCCAAGGAAATCATAAAGGAGAGAAAAGGACTCATATGTGGCATTTTTTGTTATAGCAAAGAATTGGAAAATGAGTAGGTGTCCATCAATTTTGGAATGGCTGAATAAGTTATGTTATATAAAAGTAATGAAATATTATTGTTCTACAGAACTGGCTGATTTTAGAAGGGCCTGGAAAGATTTACATGAACTGATGTTGAGCGAAACAAGCAGAACCAGGAATACATTGTATACAATAACAGCAAGATTGTGCATTGAACAACTATGAAAGACTTGGTTCTTCTCAGTGGTTCAGTAATCCAAAGCATCTCAAATTTATCTCATTTAAAAACTGAGTTCCAAATTTTCTTTCTCCTTCCCTATCCTTTCACTGGGAAGGCAGGCAATTTGATATAGGTTATACATATGTATTCATGCAAAATATATTTCAATATTTGTCATGTAAAAGAAAACATAGATCAAAATAAAAATCCAAGAAAAACAAGAAAGTAAAAAAGTATGCTTTAATCTGCAATCAGACTCCATTGGTTCTTATTCTGGAGTGAAATAACATTTTTTTTTC
This sequence comes from Antechinus flavipes, assembly GCF_016432865.1. Taxonomy (NCBI): domain Eukaryota; kingdom Metazoa; phylum Chordata; class Mammalia; order Dasyuromorphia; family Dasyuridae; genus Antechinus; species Antechinus flavipes. The sequence goes on from NC_067402.1 coordinate 27,299,633, forward strand.
TCCTAAGTCTTTCAGAATGGTCTTAGATCATTATATAACTGAGAATAGCTAAGTTATTTACAGTTGATCATCTTACAATTTTGTTGTTAAACTGTGACAATGTTTCCCTTGTTCTACTCATTTCACTTTCCATCAGTTCGTGTAAGTCTCTCTAGGATTTTGAGAGCATCTAGCTCCCAAAAGTATTTCATCACAATCATATACCACAAATTGTTCAGTCATTTCCCAGTTGATTGACATCTCCTAAATTTCCAATTCTCCACCACCAGAAAAGAATTGCTATAAATTTTTGACCATAGTTCTAAATTGTTCTACATAATGGTTGAATCAGTTCACAATTCTATCATGGGCACATTAGTGCATTAATGAATTTTCCCATATATCCTCCAACATTTATCATTACACTTTTCTGTTCTATTAGCCAATCTACTGCTTTAAGGTAGTGCCTTAGTACAGTTTTGCATTTCACCAATCAGTAGTGATTTAGAACATTTATTTTCCATATGGATAGCTTTGATTACTTCATCTAAAAACTGTTCATATTTTTGATCATTCTTATTTGATCAGCTCTTATTTTTATAAATAAGATTATTTATTTTTATAATTATTTATTATGTTATATTTATATTATATTTGTTATTATTTATTATAAAATTTATTTTTATAAATTTGGCTCATTTCTCTCTATATCTGAGAGAGAAGGACTTTATCAGAGCAATTTGCCTCAATTTTTTCTTTCACAATTATGTGCTAACTATATTTCCCTCCATCTCATTTCTCTCCTGTTTATTCTCTCTCAACTTTCATTTTTTCACTTCTGACTATTACTATGGTCCTACTTTGAATAGGGATCAGAAATATCTGTTTATCTGATAATTGAGATAATTGTTTCAGATCCCTTCCCATCTATGACAGGGCTGGAGAAGTATCATAATATGGGAAGTAGCATAATATGGGGAAGTGTGGAAGCTGTTGTACTGACTCATGGGTCCACAGTTTCATGGACTTGGAAGTCTTCATGGAGGCCATCTGTGTACAGAAGAAAGAGAATTTCTGAATTATAGAAAGGAAGTCAGGGCAACCAGGTGCCATAGTGCATAGAATACTGGACCTGAAGTCAGGAAGATGAATCTTCCTGAGTTCCAAAATAGCCTCAGTCACTTATTAGCTGTGTAGTCCTGGGCAAATCATTTAACTGCTGTAAAATAGAGATAATTATGTATTTACCTCAAAATTAGCCTGAGGCTCAAATAAGATCATGTAAAGTTGCTTCACAAACTTTCACGTTCTGTATAAATGCTACATGTTAACCCTACATGAATGTTAGTATAAGAAGCTGGCAATCTATCAGGATTCAAGGAATTAACAGAATAAATCCTACTTTTGAGTATAATTTTGTCTGGTTCTAGAAGAATATCTAGTATCACTATTCCCACTTTGAGGGTCTGCTGGGTAGAGATAGAGTGAGTAGGAGACGTAGCAGGCAAAAGAAAAGAATGTGAGAAGAAAGAAGAGAGAAATGAAGAGAACAAGCATCTAGAAAGGGAGGGGCCATGCCCTAAACTATCTCTATATATTCCCAAATTATATGACGTTGGGATACACAAAGGTGAAAGAAGCTCATCTCTTTGTCGTCAGCTAGAAAAGTGAATAGAAAAACAGAAGAAAGAACTATGACTCAAAGAACACTGGGATCTCCTGAATTGATGCAAAGTGCTTTCTGCACTGAGGTGCTTATCTCCACATATGACTGTAGGTCTAATTAATTATAGTCCATATTTCTCTCGCTTTTTAGAGAATTGAAAGTTTTCTTCCCAACAGTTTCATTCCATTTGGTTTTATTCAATTGAACAAATGTGTATTAATGGATGACCTAATGAAAGTCCCTATTTTAGGGCAGTGGTCTCCAGAATGGGTGGGGGAGGCATGAATGTCTCCACAGGACACACAATCAACCCATCAGAATGAAAAGATGGATGGAATCCCATGTGATAGCAACACAATCACGTTACCCCCTTTCACCGAATATTGCTTAATGATACTCTATTCCACATCACCTATGATGGCTGCTTGAGATATGGACACCTCAAGCCTATTAATCCTGAGTTGGTCCTAACACCCACAGTAGCTGTTCAGCAAAATATTCAAGCTCACCTCCTCAACCTCCGTTTCAATATGGTTAACTCCTCGATACCTTTTTCCCTCCCCCTCACTTCTGATCTGTGCAGAAGAGCTTGTAGGTGGGCTATGTTCTCATGGACAGTGACTGAGTATTGGGTTTTTAAAATTATTTTGAGTGAAAAAGATTGAGTAGCATATGATGAAAAGGGTGTGATTCCCACCACAGATCTAACTACATTAGCTTTCCTCCAAGAATTAGCCAATTCTGAACTTCTCTATTTCCATTCACAATATTGCCACCCCTGTCAGTCCAAGCCGCCATATGCTTGACTTGGCTCACCAGAAAGTGCTCTCTTCAGAGTTACCACTGATCTCGGAATCACCAAATCTGATGCTTTTCCATAATTTCTCATTCTCCTCAATATCATTATAACTTTTGACATTCTTGATTCCTATCTCCTCTTGGATTCTTATTCCTCATTCTCTGATTTGTTGAAAACTGTAAAAAACAGATCTGCCATAAACACTATCACAACGAGATACAGAATTTCCCAAGGTGTTTAAATATCTTCCAAATTAGAAATTGTGGTAGGTTTTGAAACTATTTCTTAAAAATTAAAAAAGTACACCATTCAATGATATTCAAGAACAATCAATTGACATCGAATAGATGGCAATTTATTAGCGAGCAAGGAAGAAAGCGAGTGAGGGAGAGAGGGAGGAAGGGAGGGAGAGATAGAGGAAGGGAAAGAGGGAGCAAGGGAGGGAGGGAGAGAGAGAAAGGGAAGGAGGGTGAAAGAGAAAGGAGGAAGAGAGAGAGAGGGAGGAAGGGAGAGAGAGAGGGAGGGAGGGAGCAAGGAAGGCAGTGTGAAGGGGAGCGAGCAGGGGAGCGAGCAGAAGAGCACGGGGAAGTGAGCGCAAGCGCGTGGGGAAACAAGCACAAGCACAAGCAAGCACAAGAGTGGGGGGGAGAAGAAGGGAGGGAGGGAGTGAGCAAGGAAGAGAGCGAGGGAGGGAGGGAGGGAGAGAGCAAGCAAGAGATGGAGTGAGGGAGAGAGTGAGGTAGGAAGATATAGAAAGAGGAAGGGAGAGAGAGAGGGAGGGAGGGAGCAAGGGAGGGAGGGAGAGAGCAAGCAAGAGATGGAGTGAGGGAGAGAGTGAGGGAGAGAGGGAGAGAGGGAGAGAGGGAGGGAGGGAGTGAGGGAGAGAGTGAGCGAGGGAGAGAGTGAGGGAGAGAGTGAGGGAGAGAGGGAGAGAGGGAAAGACAGAGGGAGGGAGGGAGCAAGGGAGGGAGGGAGTGAGGGAGGAGCAAGGGAGAGATGAGGAGAGGCAGAGAGAGGGGGGGGAAGAGAGGGAGGGAGGGAGAGAAAGAGGAAGGGAAAGAGGGAGCAAGGGAGGGAGGGAGAGAGAGAAAGGGAAGGAAGGTGAAAGAGAAAGGAGGAAGAGAGAGAGAGGGAGGAAGGGAGAGAGAGAGGGAGGGAGGGAGCAAGGAAGGCAGTGTGAAGGGGAGCGAGCAGGGGAGCGAGCAGAAGAGCACGGGGAAGTGAGCGCAAGCGCGTGGGGAAGCAAGCGCAAGCACAAGCAAGCACAAGAGTGGGGGGGAGAAGAAGGGAGGGAGGGAGTGAGCAAGGAAGAGAGCGAGGGAGGGAGGGAGGGAGAGAGCAAGCAAGAGATGGAGTGAGGGAGAGAGTGAGGTAGGAAGATATAGAAAGAGGAAGGGAGAGAGGGAGAGAGGGAAAGAGGGAGGAAGAGAGCAAGAAACGTAGTGTGAAGGGGAGCGAGAAGAAGAGCCCGGGGAAACGAGTGGAAGCGTGCGAAGAAGTGAGTGGAAGCGTGCGGGAAAGCTAGCGGAAGCACACAGGGGGGAGAAGGAGGGAGGGAGCGAGTGAGGAAGAGAGAGAGGAAGGGAGCGAGAGAGGGAGCCAGGGAGAAAATGAGAAAGAGTGGAGGAGAGAGTGAGCAAGAGAGGGAGCAAGGGAGAGAGTAAGGTAGGAAGAGATAGAGGGAAGAAGGGAGAGAGGGAAAGACAGAGGGAGGGAGGGAGCAAGGAAGGTAGCGTGAAGGGGAGCAAGCCGGAGCGCGTGAGGAAGCAAGCAGGAACGCGCAGGGAAGTTAGCAGGAGCACATGGGGAAGTGAGCAGAAGCACACGGGGGAGCGATCAGGAGCGCGTGGGGGAGAGAGGAAGGGAGGGAGGGAGTGAGGGATGGAGCAAGGAAGAGAGAGGGAGCAAGGGAGGGAGCAAGGGCGAGCAAGGGAGGGAGTGAGGGAGGAGCAAGGGAGAGATGAGGAGAGGCAGAGAGAGGGGGGGGAAGAGAGGGAGGGAGGGAACAAGGAAGGTAGCATGTGGGGGAGCAAGCGAAGTGCACGTGGGAAGCAAGCGCAAGCATGCGGGGAAGCAAGCTGAAGTGCGTGGAGGAGAGAGCGGGAGTGCGTGGGGAGAAAGGGAGGGAGAGAGTGAGGGAGAGAGAAGGAGAGGGAGAGAAGAAGAGAGGTGAAGAAAGGGAGAGGGGGAGAGCGGGAGAGAGGGAGAGAGGGAGAGAGCAAGGGAAGGAGTGAGAGAGAACGAGGGAGAGAGCGAGAGCGAGCGAGAGCGAGAGAGAGGGAGAGAGCGAGGGAGAGAGTGAGCGAGGGAGAGAGTGAGGGAGGGAGCGAGGGAGGGTGTGAGGGATACCTGGGGATTGCCTCCAAACGCTGATTCAGACTTCTTGGACAGTCCTGACCTCCTGGCTGGTATTCAGACCATTGTGCAAAGTTTTCCCGGCAACCTTCTCTGTGGGATGGTCTCTCCTGCCCTTTTTAGAGGTAGCAGAGCACGGGATTCAGAGATGGATCCCATGAAAGCCTGCCTAAGAAAGCGACTGTCTAACTCTGTGCAAGTCCGTCAGTATCTTTTTCGTAAAATTCTGTAAAATTCTTCGGTTCCAAATCCACGATCCTCTACATGGCCTCCTAATCTCACTTTGGAGCTTCTAGTCCCAGCCCCACAGTCAAGGAGTCCTCTGGGTTACTGCAATTTAGGAGTATCTATTCAAGATTGATTTGAGGGGTTCAGAAGCTGCCCCAATGTAACGGTCTCAGTACCTCACCTTCATTTTTGCTTCCTTCTCTTTCCTTGGATGGCTCCACATCCTTCCTTTGAAGTCCTTCTCTTAACTATATCAGATAATAATAATAATAAAAGCTGGCATAAATAAAAATAGTAACATAACCCCTTAGAGGTAGCTTCTATTATATCCTCATTTTAAATATAAGAAAACTGACTTCTCCAGGAATACACCACTGATAAACTTTGTCCGAGGCAAGATTAGAACTCGGATTTTATCGAGTCTGTGTCCAATACTTAATCCATGCTGCCCTAAACAAAGGACCTTATTTCTTTTTGGCATTGACTGGCTTGCCTGCTTTTCCTGTAACGTCCCTAGCAATATAGTCTGACAAAAAGGAATACGAGTGTTATTATCCCCATTTCAGACATTACAAATCTGAGGAAAGATTAAGATTCCCATTGTTAGAAAGCATCAGAACCAGGCTTCAAGCCCGGGACTATTCCTGATTCCATATCCGGCCCTCTACGCCACAGTTTTTTCTTTTATAGAAAGATGTTTTTTATACGTTAACATATTTAACATGTATTTGGTCTACCTTCCATCTAGGGGAGGGGGTGGGGGAAAGAGGGGGAAAATTGGAACAAAAGGTTTCGCAATTGTCAGTGCTGAAAAATTACCCATGCATATATCTTATAAATAAAAAGCTATAATAAAAAATAATAGAAACAAGATAAAATAAAATCTCCCACTCACATGACCAGTTAAAAAAAAAAAGAAAGACGTTTTTATAAAAAGTAAATGAAAAGAAAAACTCAGAATAAGGGGAATACTTATTTTTAAGATTTTCCATTCTGATTCAGTCATGTTATTTTTTTTTAAAATGACACCATCTCTAAAAGCTATGAGAATATGTTTGGATAAGAAAATCTCATATTCAACCTTCTAGTGGCAAACGTCTCATCCTGTCTGTGGATTCATTTTCCATTCTGCTCTTAGAATGATCCATACCTTTAAAATCTTCTAGCCAAGCCTGTTGCAGGAATTTACAATATAACTTTATATTTAAAGAGAGATGTACAATGGCTTTCTGGTTTGTCATGATACTAGCATAAAATTTTATTGCAATATTCACTTTCGAGGGTGTGAGGGATGCTTATGTTTATTGGGTTAAGGTGATTTATGCCGAAGCATTGGACTAGGGAGGTTTTCCTTCTCTAAAAAAACATAGCTATAATGAGTTGACTTTTGAAATCTATACAAAATTTCATCCAAGAAGAAACAGACACACTAAAGAATGGAAATAAAGCACAATGATCTGGAAAAAGACGTCCACAAAAATCTCAATAGTGCAACAAAAGGGGGGGAAATGTCTGAAACCACCATGAGGGCCTCTAAATAATACATGAAGGCCCTTACTCAGATGGAATAAGAATCAAATGAGATAACAAAAGAACAACATTGTGAACGTCGTATAAATGCCAGCCATGATTATTAATAGTATTAATCAAATAAGTGAATATTTACTTACTGGTATATCCCCCATCTTGCCTAGTAGACAGTCCATCAGCAAGCATTTTAAAATCCCTTACTATATGTCAAGTTAAAAGCTGGGGATACCATCCCAAAATCAGAAAACATGGTCCCTGCCTTCAAGAAGCTCATACTCTAATAAGGAAGATAAGATACAAAGCAATATGAAGATATGTAGTGAAAAAGCAAATTTGTGGTTGTTCAGTTGTTTTGTGGTGCCCTACTTTTTCTGTTAAAAAGGCCAAAATTTCCCACTGCATCCAGGGCTATCTCCAATCACCTTGAATCTATATTTGGCCATTGGGCCAGATGGCTCTAGAGGGGAAAATGAGGCAGGTAACCTTGACCAGCCCTCCCTTACTGAAATCCAACTCATTTGCATGTCGCGGTATCACCTCCCCAATTTCATGGCCCCCTTCAAGAACAAAGGACAACCAATAACAACAACTTTTCATGATCCCCTGGACTATAAGACAGCAGGCTCCCCTATACTCCACTATTTCTTGAAGTTTGTACAAGCTCCTGGTTGTTGTTTTTATGACACCATCTATCTATCTCAACTTCTACCATCCCCTTTTCCTTTTGCCTTCTATCTTTTCCAACATCAGGGTCTTTTTCAATGACTTTTGTTTTTTTTAATGTGGCCAAAGAATGGAATTGCCAGTCACTTATTCAAATTCCCACATGACTAGTTTGAACTTAGAGGAACATGTAAAGAAAGACCCCCCAACCTCCCATAATGACATGTGTTATCTTTAGCATATTGGATATGTGCTTAGTATGATAAGATTGACCAAATGGTTTTGAAAGGGATGTCTATAAAGGGCTCAATAAATTCTTCTTAGCATTCAAGTCATTTATCTCATTGGTGGTTGGAAAAGTAGAATGTACTCCCACAGATGACATACCCATACATGACCAGTACTTAGGGGAGAAGTCCTGGGAGACCTGGGATGGCAGCTGTCATGTTTAATCCCTGTTTTAGTTTCACACTTAGTGATGTTGAACAAGATGTCATCAATTTCTCAATGCTTCTTTGAGTGAAACTTTATGCATTGAAAAGGTACAATATCACTGGACAATAGGTAAACAATAGACAGAGCCCCATGCCCAAACTCAGTGAGATTTGAACTCAAAACTAGCAGCAGACATTTTCTGTGTGATCCCAGACAAGTCACTTACCCTCTATCTCAATTTCTTCAAATATAAAGTTGATATAATAATAGCCCCTATCTTCCAGGGTTGTGGTAAAGATTAAATTATTTAATAATTCTAAAATTCTTAACAGTTTCTGGCACGTACTAAGCTTTGTAAATATTAGTTGTTATCACGGTTTACTCTGAAGCAGTACATTTGACTCAGGTTGAAAGAATTAATCAACATCACTTGAGTGAAGTTAATACCCAGAGAATGTGTATAACCCCATTATATCCATAGGTCTCATTTAACAGCTATCAAAATGGAACACATTTACTAGGGTTTTTTCCCATGTTGACATTCCAGTTCTCAAATTAGTGTTTTGTTTTCTTAATTGATTGCTTCAGCATTCAGAAAGGACTGAGAGTGCGTCAAAATGGTACTTGATGTGTCTGACAGAGTGATAAATTGTGTTTGTGTTTCCTCCTTGGTTACCAAGACTAATTGTTGGTTTTTGAATGGACTTTCAGTATACACAAATCCCCTAGTTTAAACAGTCAAATAAACAAGTCAGGAGGCAGAAAATACAGGCACAACTCCCTGATTTTCTGATTACATATGGACAAGAGCCAGGTGATAGACTTGCACGTACTGAATTTCACATTCGGTAGAATGGTAGACTTCTGAGTTCAGGATTTTATTTTGCCTCCCAAACAATACTGAGATCTAATTTTGCAAAGATTAAAATAATTATTTGGTACTTTTTCCTATCATAATTTATCTCATCTAAAAACCTAATTAAAAAAAAAACTATTCCCTCCATAAATGATTCACTAGCAAAATATTTTCTTAGCTAGAATATAGTAATGGCAGAGAGAAATTGGGAGGAATATTTTTTCCCTACCTACTTTAATAAGTATACAGCAAGTAAGTATCTGCAAAGTATTGGTTCAGGCATGCCCCAGGCTCATGATCCATCTTTCAGCTCTTTTGCCACTTCTAGATTGACAGCTTAATTACTTCATGGATAAGGCTCCTGTAGGCTGTAACCAACAGCTCACCACCCAAACTAGTAAGTGAGGGAAAACACGGGTAAATAGAAATTGAAAGATAATTTTCATTAGCTGAGCAAGATGGGGCAGGGGGACTGGAGAATTATCTTCACGGGAATGCAAACTTTGCAGAGGAGAGGCGGGAAAGAAACAAAAACACATTTTAAGTGAGCTTTAATCTCTTGGTAAAGTGGCAATCACACGTTCAGATCTAGGAAGAACAAGAATCCAAATTCATACTCTTTCTGACAGCACTCCATGTCCATAAACGTACATCGCAAGTCTTAATAATTTTCAACACATTCAGACAATCCATTCTCTGATAACTATTCACGCAAAGGACCAGAAATTTGTTGGTCACAAAAGCAAACATATCAGAAATTAAATCATAGAATCATAGATTTAGAACCGAAAAAAATCTAGAAGAAATCTAGTTTAACCCCTTCATTTTTACAGATGAGGCCCAGAGAAGTAAAGGGAAAATCTGAGATTACAGATCATGGGTGGTAGAGCCAAGTGAACTCAAAACATTTTAACTATATCATGCTGCTTCTCCCAACTCCTATATGGTCATCATTCCACTGGGCCATCCAAGGCATTCACTTTATACCATTTCAATTCAGTCTGTTTTTTAAATCATTTTTCAGTCATTTCTCCAGATCATTTTACAGATGAGGAAAGCAGATTTAAGTGACTTGCCCAGCATCACTCAGTAAGTGTCTGAAGCCAGATTTGAACTTAGGGAGAAGAATCTTATTAATTCCAGTCCTGGAACTCTATCCACTACACCATCTAGCTGCCCCTTAAACTCAGTATTATTAAATATATGTTTTTAGTGTATCTTTATCATGCAGGGAACTGTTCTAGATACTGAGGATAGAAAAACAGAATGGTCCCTGCCTTCAAAGAGCCTGGATTCTACTTATAAGCTATGGCATATTTAAAGACAATTATGGAGAAAGTCTCTATATATGAAATATCTATATTAGCATTTATATAGAAAATATAAACAATTTTAGAGGGAAATTTTAGATTTGAAAGATCAGCAAAGACTTCTTGAAGAAGGGGATATCAGAGATGAAAAGAGGAATTCTAAAAGGCAGAGTTGAAGATAAGACTATGCTCCACACTTTCAGAGCAGTCAGAAATGGAATATGTTGCATGGGAAGTAGTAGACCAGATGGACTCAAATGGAGAGTGTGTCAAGGGATGTTGTTAAAGATGATCCAATGTGGCTCTTTTCAACAGTGGGGTGATTCAGGCCAGTTCCAATGGACTTGTGATGGAGAAAGCCATCTGCATCCAGGGAGTGAACTGTGGAAACGGAGTGTGGGTCACAATGTAGTATTTTTACTTTTTGTTGTTGACTGCTTGCTTTTTGTTTTCTTTCTCATTTTTTTCCTTTTTGATCTGATTTTTTCTTGTTCAGCATGATAATTGAGGAAAACTGTATAGAAGAATTGCACATAATTCTTAACATAATAATTTAACATATTATTGGATTACTTGCTGTATAGGAGAGGGGGTGGGGAGAAGGGAGGAAGAAAAAAATTTCAAACACAAGGTATTACAAGGGTGAATATTGAAAACTATCTATGCATATATTTTTAAAATAGAAAACATTTTAAAAGATTGCACATGAAACTCTAAAAAAAATAAAATAAAGATGCTCCAAGATGGAAAAGATAGATGGCTTTAAATATCAGGCTGAGCAAACCCCAATTTATTCTCTGATCAAAGAATTATTAAATGCCCTCTTAAGAGATGAATTTTTAAGACCTTAAGTTAGTAAGAAAATAGAATCTGTGAAAAGTCATGAGAATTGTTGGTTGCAAAACAAGTGCTATAATTAATAAACTCTGCCTGATTAGGTCAATCAGGATCCAAACAATGACCAAATGGGGCTTGAACTAGGGCCTACTGGTGGGCCAATTAGAATCAGGTTGGTTTGGGTTTAAAACCTGGTCCTTAAAGAAAGGAATCTAGACAGTAAACTCCAAGAGATCTGGGGAGGGACAGCTGATAAATGCTGTCTCTTTCCAGCACTGAGTTAGGTTTGAATCCCATCTGTACCATGACTTATGTTATTTTGGAAAAATCATCTTCTTCCCTGAGCCTCAGTTTCTTCATCTGTAAAATAAGAGAGCTGATCTAGATAGCCCCTAAGATCTTTCCATTGTGTTTCTTTTTGTGATTCTGCACAAGTCACTTCCTATCTCAAGGACTCAATTTCCTCACTTGTAAAATTAAGAAATTGGACTCGAGGATATCTAAAATCCCTCCCAAGTTGAGGACAATAATTTCATAAATTTAGGAATTCCAATGAATCGAGCCTCCTTAGTCTTAAGTATAATATCAGTCCCTTTTGGACCATCTCCCCAGGAAGGCTGGCTTTCTCTAGGGTTATACCCCAGTGTGATCTCTTCAAAAGTTCATGGACTTCCTCACAAGGTTCATGGATTTCCTCCACAAGCTCATGTGCCAAGTCTGCTCTGCTTTCCAACGTGAGCTTGTGGAAGGATTGTTGCAGAAACAGTGGGCCGGGAGACAGACCTCAGAAGGCTATTCAGGGTAAGAGGGTTACGGACCCTCCTCACCAGGAAGGCCACGCCAGCGCCCTTCCAGCTCCTTCTGCACTTCTTCCAAAGGAGGGCTCCTGGAGGGCAAAGCTGAGAGAAGGTTTTCCCCCACACACATCCCACTTATGCTCTTCAAATAGCTCACTTAATTGACAGCGTCTTTTCCCTTGAAAATTAACAAATCAAAAATCCTCCAAGACGTCAGAAGCCAACGACATCTCAGCATCCCAAGGAGGTTTCGTTACCGCCATGTCACCTTTTACCTGCCTCATGCTTGTTCCCGTCTGTGACATCCAGCCTGAAGGATGAATTCTTTGTAATGCAATTTCAGAAACTGGGCTCCTGCAGCAGAGGGTCAGAGGGCCCCCTCCCTGGATCCAGCCCACGGCTGCCGAGGTCACAGGAAGGATAAAATGGTCTTTTCCAAACTGCAGCTTCTGCCTTCCCATTCTTCTTCCTAACTCCTCCCTGACCAACTGATTCTAGTGTCATCTAAAAGGATGTGACCCGTTGGTGTGCATAGGAAACTGAAGAACTAGGGTTACACAGAAGAAACTTCCTGTTTACTCTGTCCTTTTTTATCAAGCTAGGGTCCAAGGCTGAGAAGTCACACATACATGGGCATGTGTGAAAATACGCCTATATACGGACACAGGCAAAGCGGGTAGGTCAGGAAAGGTTATTGGGTGAGAAAGCATTTATTCTGAGAAAGAAGAGAAGAGCATCTCCTGACTAGACCGGGGGCTCAGTTAGAACAGAGCCCCCATTCCATCCGTGGAGGTCAACATCACATACTTTCAATTTCAAAGCAGAAAATTTACATTAGGAATATGGCCCACTGAAGACCACTGGTGATTACTTTGATCAAGGTAGTCTTCTTTTTACCCATAGACCCCTAAATTACAAATGCAAATGGCAGCTGTCTAGCCTACAATCCCACAGTACATCAACATGTATAAGTCTAGGACTAAATTGGCAGCCTTGGGGAAAGATTCACCCACATTTGGTTAAGTCTATGGACACCATTCTCAGAAGAATATTTTTAAAGCCTAAAATAAAATCTACAGGACTTCAAAAGAAGTAAATTGCATTCAGAGGTAGTTATCAAAATTTTTTTTGTTTATTCATTCCTTTATTTATTTATTTATTTTTTTTTGCTGAGGTGATTGGGTTAAGTGACTTGCCCAGGGTTCCACAGCCAGAAAGTGTTAAGTGTCTGAGGCCAGATTTGAACGCAGGTCCTTCTGACTTCAGGATTTTTGCTCTATCCACTACACCACCTAACTGCCCCCAAAATGTATTTTTTAAGCCCCCATTCAGATGAAGGGTTAGAGCCGTGATTGCAGAGTCCAAGCAGCAACTCAACTGAACTTTCCCCAAATTCCCCCCCAAACGATTTTAAAATGTGCCTCAAATTGAATTCTGGAGTAATGGAACTTATAAAAGGTCAGGTGAGACATTTTTCCAGTCCAATGAGGCAACAGCAGAAGCAGCAGCTTCAGGAGCTCTCAGGCCAGAGATGAGAGGGGATCAGCTAACCTGAGAAGGAGATTATTGGGGAGGGGGGAGTCTTGCTGCTTCTGCATGCAGGACTCTGTTGTGTCACCAAAGGAAGTTCTGAAGTAAATAGCAGCATTAGCCCTTGTGGCCAGAGAAAAGAAGGGGCTTTAGTCACAGTGCCAGGCCCAAGAGGAATGATAGCAGTAGAGACTGCAGGAAACTTGGGGCCCTGGTCAAATGCCAAGGTGGAGGAGAATGCTTATGGTCACTGACAGGGGAGCAGAGACAGCTCCTCAGCTCCCAGGTGGTAAGGAGCAGTAGTGCTTCAGACTGCAGGAGAACAGGGCACTAAGCATCCTTTCCTGAGTAAAGATAAGAGCACAGGCCAGGAGAGTAGCAACTTCACCTATGCTTGGATCATGCTACCTTGGAAGCATTAAAAAAAATTACAGAACACCAGAACTGGTTCAAAAAAAGCAACACAAAAATAAAGCTTGGGACGGCATCCCTTGCATCTTGGGAAAACTGCCAAACTTTAACATAAAGTTAAAATTTAAGAAATAAGCCGGAAAAAAAGAGCAAATAATAAAAACAAAGAACTTGACCATAAAAGCTTCTGTAGTGACAGGGAAGATCAAAGATACAAGAAAATTATGAAGAAACAAAAGTGTCAACAACTTGGTAAAAAGACACACAAAAATACTAAAGAAATGACACCTTAAAAAACAGAATTGGCCAAATGGTAAAAGAGGCACAAAAATTCATTTTAAAAAATTACTCCTTAAAAAGCAGAATTGGACAAATGGGGAAAGATACAAAAACTCATTGATGAAAATCTTTAAAAATTAGAATTGGGAAATTGAAAGTTGATATCAAAAAGCAATCAAAGTTTTTAAAAAGGAAAATATGAAACATCTTATTTTAAAAATAATTGATCTGGAAAGTAAGCTGAAAAATAATATAAGAATTATTGGACTGGTCTACCTGAAAGTCACAATCAAAAAAAAATTTAGATATATTTTAAGAAATAATGAAGAAAAACTGCCCTGATATCTTAGAACCAGAGGCAAAAATAGAAAGTGAAAAAAATCATTAGTCACCTGAAAGAGATCCCAAAATGAAAACTCACAGGAATATTATGACCAAACTCCAGAGCAACATGGTTAAGAAGGAAATATTATGACCAGCTAGAAAGAAAGAAATTAAAATGTTATAGAGCCATAATCAGGGCAGATTTATAAGATTTAACAGCTTTCATGTTAAAGAAGCAGAGGGCTTGGAACATGATATTTCAGAATGCAAATAAGCTAAGATTACAACCAAGAATATCTATCCAGGAAACCTGTGAATTAATCCTTCAGATGAAAAGATGGATATTTAATGAAAAAGGACCTTCAAGAATTACTGACAAAAGACTACAGATGAATAGAAAATTTGATTTTCAAATACAAAGCTCAAGAGAAGCATAAAAAAGTAAACATAAAAGAGAAATTATAAGGGAATCAATAAAGTTAAATTGTTTACATATCTATTTGGGAAAAACATACTTTTAACTTCCAAAAACTTTCTCATTATTAGGAAAATTAATAGGCATACACATAGAGAGCATACATGTGAACCGACCTTGATGATTTAAAAAAAATATTCTTAAAAACTAAGGGGCAAAAAAATAATAGATGCACTGAGAGGAGGAAGAGGAAAAGGGGGGATTATCTCATATAAAAGAGGTACGGAAGGAAGAATTTTCACAATGAAGGAGAAAATAGCGGTGGTGGCAGACAATGCTTGAACCTCACTCTCATACAAATTAGCTCAAAGAGAAAATAACATATACACTTAGTTGGACATAAAAATCTATCTTGCCTAACAGAGAAGTAGGAGGGAAAAGGGATAAGAGAAAGTGGGGAGGATAATGCTAAATGGATTAAAAGAGGCAGCAGACAAAAGCAAAACAGATAGTATGCTAATAGGGAACCTGAGTTTTCTCCTCTCAGAACTAGATAAATCTAAACACAAAATAAATAAAAAGTAAGGAAGATTAATAGAATTTTAGAAAAGTTATATTTAATAGATCTCTAGAGAAAATGGAAAGGAAATCAAAAGGATTTTATATATATATATATATACATCTTCACAGAAACTGATCATGTATCGGGGCATGAAAAAACTCATAAACAAATGCAGAAAAGCAGAAATTTTGAATGGACCCTTTTGGGGGCATAATTCAATAAAAGTTATATTCACTAAAAGGTTTTAGAAGCAGAGATTAAAAATTAATTAGAAACTAAATAATCTTATGCTAAAGAATTAATGGGCCAAGGAACAAATCATACTAATGATAAATAATTAAAGAGAATCACAACAATGAGGCAATATAGCAAAATTTGTGGGATAACAGCAAAGCATTGCTTAAGGGAAATTTTATATCACTAAATCAGTGGAATATTTCTACATCAATGGAATAGAAAAAGAACAAATGCATGAACTGGACATGGAATTAAAAAAAAACAGTTAGAAAAAGTACAAATTAAAAATCCAAAATTAAACATTGAATTTGAAGTTCTGAAAATCAAAGGAGAGATTAATAAAATTTAAATTAAAAAGCCATTACAAGAACAAATAAAACTAGGATCTGGCTTTATTAAGAAAAACACAAACAGATAAACCATTAAGGAATTACAAGCAGTGATGAGATAAGAAAAGCTGAGACTCTGCAGATGATACGATGGTATACGTAGACAATCCTAGTGAGTCAACTTTAAAATAGTTGAAGCACTGAACAACTTTAGTAAAGATGCAGGATATAAAACAGCTCCACATAAACCATCAACCATTCAATGTATTTATTACCATTAAAATTCAGTAGGGAGAGATAGAAGAAAAATTTCACTTAAAATTATTGCAAACAGTATGAAATATTTAGGAGTCTATCTGCAGAGAGAAACCCAGGAACTACATGACTATAATTATAAGCCTTTTCATACAAATACAGTTAGATATAAACAATTGGAGAAATATTAATTGTTTATGAGTAGACTAAGTCAATATAATCAAAATGACAACTCTAGCTAAATTAGTTTACTTATTCAGTGCCATATCAACCACACCACTACAAAAATTCTGTATAAATAAAGAACAAAATAAAATTTACCGAAAGACGTAAAGGTGAAGAAAAAAAAATTAAGTAAAGAAAGGTGGCCTAGCTATACAAGATCTCAAACCATATATAAACCAGTAATCATCAAAACAATCTGGTACTGGTTAAGAAATAGAGTAATGAATCAGTGAAATAGATACACAACATACAGTGGTAAATGACCATTGTAATCTAGTGTTTAATGAACCAAAAGATCTAAGCTTTTGGATTAAGATCTCATTATTTTGCAAAAAATGCTTGGAAAACTGAAAAAAAAACTTGACAGAAAGTAAGTATAGAATAATATTTCACATTATCTACGAAGGTTAAAATAGGTATATAGTTTTAGACGTGAAGTGCTATCATAAGCAAATTAAGGAAGTATGGAGTAATTTACCTGTCAGATCTACGGATAAGGGAAGAATTTATGACCAACAAAAGATAGAGAGGATGACAAAAAGTAAAATGAATATTTTTATTACAATAAATTCAAAATGCATAAACAAAAGCAATGTTGCCAAAATTAAAGCAGAAAACTGAGGAAAAAATTTATAACAAGTTTCTCTGATAGATGACTCATTTCTCAAATACATAGAGAAGTGAGTAAACTTTAGGAGAAAGTGAATTATTTCCCTATTGAAAAATGGCCAAAACACACAAACTATTTATAGTTATATGAAAAAATGCTCTAACTCACTATTGATTAGAGAAATGCAAATTAAAATATTTTGAGATACCATCTAACACTTCTCAGATTGCATAAAAGAAAAGGAAAATGAAAAATGTTGGAAGAGATTGTTGAAAAAAATGGGACATTAATGCATTAGTTGTAAACTAATTTAACTTCGTAAACTTTGTAAAGTTGTAAACTGACTTAACTCTTCAGGAGAACAATCTGGAACTATGGTCAAAGGGCTAGAAATCTGTGCATATCCTTGCATAGCACTAATAGGTTATCCCAAAGGGATCAAAGAAAAAGAAAAATGACTTATACATACAAAAGATATTTATAAGGATTCTTTTTGTGGCAGCATAGATTTGGAAATTGAAAGGAATATCCATTAATTGGTGAGCAATGAGCAAATTGTAGTATATGATTGTTACGGAATACTATTGTACTAGAAGAAATGATGAACAGGCTGATTTCAGAAAAATCTAAGAGGACTTATATGAATAGAAGCTGAAGGAACATTGTACAGCAATATTGTATAACGATCAACTGTGAATGACTTAGCTATTTTGAGCAATACAATGATCCAAGACAATTCTGAAAGACTTATGATTAAAAAAAATGCTATCTGCCTCCAGAGATAGAAATAATAGAATCTGTGTAAATTGAAGCATATTTTTCAGTTTATTTTTCTTCCTTTTTTCATAACATGGTTGATATGAAAATGTTTTGATCTCAATGGGTAAGAAATGGGTGGGAGGAAATGAGTGATTTTAGAACTCAAAATTTCAGGAACATGAATATGGAAAATAAATAATATTTTAAAAAATTAAAACAAATTTATAGATAACAGGTTAAAAACTCCTGAATTCTAGAGAAACACCATGGCTTAGTAAATAGTTTTGGGAAAACTGGGTTCAAAAACTATCTCAGACACAAGCTCTGTGATCATCTAAAAGCTAAAATAGTAAGTCTGTAATAATAATAATAATAATAATAATGTTTCTAAAGCTCTTTTACAAATATCACATCAGCTTATTCTCACAACAACCCTAGAAAGTAGGTACTATTAGTATTGAAATTTTTAAAGAGAAGGAAAAAATATAGTAATATAAAAATATTAAATAAATTGTCCAATGTCACACAGAAAGCATCTGAGGCTAAATTTGAACTCCGCTCTTCCTCTGGTCCTCCTATGGTCTTATGTGTTGGCTTGTGAAATTCCAGGGATTGTTAATGGCTTTATATAAAGTACTATATATATAAAGCATCAGCTAATAGTGTTATTTGAGTCAGGAGGATCTTATAAATGATCTAATACAACTGATTCACTTCTTAGATGAAAAAATAAAGTTGGGGAAGGGATTTTTCAAAAGTCACAAAGTAATATTTTCAAATTAAAAACTGGCTGTACTTTAACTCTCTCCTTGTTATCATATAACCAGAAAATTAAAAGGAAATTTGTCCTAATCGATCATTTACACTACAATTTATAGTATAGGTAATCCTATAGGTGTTGAATATATAGTTGAATAAATGAAGACATTTATTCTAGATGTTTAATTCAATCGGTCTGGCTATTTAGCATCTAAGCAGATGAGTTCCTTCATTCACCTTCCCCAGGTGTTGGGGTGGGCTCCATAAACTCAGTCCATGAAGCTCTCCTGACACAGCTGAGCATTTGTCTAAAAAATGGTTCTTCTGAAGAGTCATAATCCCCTCAGTTGTCCCTGGCATAATGATTGGCCATTCATCTGCTCTGCCCTCTCCACCCCCTTATCCAAATATTTCAGATGCTCCTGAAATACGTCAAATAAAACATTATGACACCAGAGAGAGAGGCAGCCTCAGGGAATGGGATTTATAGCATCATGGTACAATACCAAAGAGATTTACTATGGCCTAACATTTTAGATCAAGGCGGGTAGCGGGATGTCAGAGTATTTTAGACCAAGATGGTAGACTCTGAAGGCAAGATCACGTCCAGAAGCATCCAATGGTTTTTTAGTGCCTAAAGAACACTATGAATATCATTTCCTATTTAGAGAATGTATGATAAAATATGTGCCAGCTGACTTCAAAGGGAAAAAAAAGCCCAAATGACTGGTGAAGGCCTCTGAAAAGATGGACTTTCTGTATTAGTAGGTAATTGAGTGATAGATGGGGAAGAGCATGAAAATGAGATTTTTTTTCTCAACTTCTACCTATAGTGAATAAATCAACAGATTTATTATTATTGTTATTGTTATTATTATTATTATTATTCTTTTACAGCTTATCCCCTTCACCCACTAGCTAGCAGTCAGGCTATTTCCTACTGCAGATGAAAATCCTTTAAGAATGAAAGTTCATTTAGAAAACACAGCCACAGGGAAGATTTGTCTGGTAACTACTATCTCTTCAGTGCTATTTTCTAAATGCCATGATTGGTGCATGCGTGTGTGTGTGTGTGTGTGTGTGTGTGTGTGTGTGTGTTTAAAGAAGATTTAGTTTTCCTGCCCTAAACTGGGTTTAGGGTAATTGTGTATCTGCTTGAGTGCTGAATACCATCTATTGCCTTCTTTATAAAGTTTATGGCCCTCCTGCTCCTTTAAAGGTCTCAGGTGGCTGATGGATAGGCTCATTCCTGATACTAACCATGAAAAATGGCTTCTCTGAGAGATGGGCCTCTGTCTCCCCTGAGGATTCCCGGAGTTAAAAGCCTCCCCGTTATAGACAGCTCTTCACCCCTGCATCAGATCCATCAGTCAGCCGGGGAGCTCGGGCGCTAGGATACCGATGCAGTGGAGGCCCCAGAGTTGTCGCTGTGCTTCTATCCCCAGGTGGCCGAAGGAAGGCCGAGGAAAGAAATCCTCATGCTAGAAGGCACGGGAAGAGGCGCCATTGCTGTTCATTTCCCATTAGGGGCCTTCCATGAGAAGGAAGAAAAAACCATCATGGAGTCTGGGTCAATCCAAAGCAACTGGCCTGGCTGCTACGATGGCAGGCTGAAAGTGGTGGGTTGCTGAGCTGCATTCAGGCAAATGAACCCCAATTATGTGTCCCCACTATATCTGTCATAAATATGGTGAGGGATAAACCAACTCGGACTGAAAAATAGAACAATAGATTGAAAAGTGATGTTTGGGAGTGGCCAATAGATTTCCTGGATGGGTAAACCAAGGAGACCCAGGCTCAAAAGAAACAAAAAACAAAAAAGCCCAACAAACATTTATTAAGTGCTTACTATGGATCATGTACCGGACCATGTGTTACACCATAGAGATACAAAAACAAATGAGACAGCCTGTCCTCAAGAAGCTTGCCTTCTTTTGGGATGGGATGGGGAAGGAGGAAATAAGGAAAAGAGGTGGAAAATGATGTGAAATTTGAATATAGGGATTTACTGAGTAGATAAGTGACTAAATGAATGAATGAAAAAGTAATTATTAAATATGGACTATGTGTCTAGCATTTTGCTGAATGCTAGGGGAAACTGAGGCAGCCCCTGTTCTCAAAGTCCATGGTATGTGATGAGAGAGACATTACAAGGAGCAGGGTTCAATAGTGGGGCAAGGCTGTAGGGCAGGTAGATGGCAGGTCCAAGGGATTCTGAGAGGTGGAGATGCTGAAAGAGTACATTGTAGGCACACAAAGGCACATGCGTGAAGATGGACAATTATGCAAGAGGGACGATAATTAGGGTAGGTTGGTTGGACCAGTTTATGAAAGGGAACCATGTGAAATAAATATGGAAAGGTAAACCCGAGCCAGATTGCAAAGGCTTTAAAGGGCATGCTGAGGAGATTGTATCGATTTCAGCTCCTTTTATTTCTTATTTGCTGAAATTTGCTTCCTTTTTCTCCTCCTCTTAATCCTGTTGAATAACATCTTTGTTTCCGTGTTCCCCTCACATGCATGTGCTGCTAAGCTTTCTTCAGCTGCCTTTTCTGATCTCCCCTGGTCTCTCCTTAAAAACCTTTCACTGAGAAACTTTCATCCAGCAGCAAACAAGGCTCTCCTGATTTCTATCTACTTGTGAGTGTGGGGGGGAAAGCTTTCAGCCCTTTGTGAAAGCCCACAGAGAAAGGCTTGCGAAATTGGACAATTATGACTATTACCCAAGAGACGCTTCCCTTCTTGAGGAAGGGAACTATGGCAAGAAGTCTGCTTCTGAGACTTGGGCATTTTGAATCAAATAGGAAAGCAGGAAGCATCATTTCTGAAGCAATTTTATATACACTAATACTCCTATCCAACAATCATTGTCTGCTGAATCAAAGGGAGGAAGAAGGGTAGAATAATAGCCAGAAAACTGAGTTTGGAGCCAAAGAGCTAGGGTTCAAATCTCAGCCCTGACATTTACTACTTGGATGGTCCTAGGCCATCACCTCTTTTCTTAATCTCAATTTCCTGGACTATACCCCAGCTTCTTAAACTGTGGTTCACAATCCCACGTGGGGTCTCGTAACTAAATATGGAGATTGTGAAATTATGATCTGTTATTTGTATACCTGTTTTATGTATCTATATGCCAAGAGTCACATAAAAATTTCTCAAGCAAAAAGGGATCATAAGTGGAAAAAGTTTAAGAAGCCCTGGTCTTTAAAATGAGACTAGATAATCTTTAAGGTCCTTTCTGCCACAAAATCCTGATTTAAGTGCAAATAAATTTGGTATTTAAAATCCCTTCCAAAGTGGTCACTCAGACCGATTAGACTTTCTACCTCTATCTTGTATTCTAGCCAAATGAAATGAATACCTGCACCACAAATATACCCCACACTTCCCCACCTCTAAGCCATAGCTTGTGTTGTCCCTATAATTTGGATAAATCTTCTTTGACATCCTGCGGTAGACAGTTCTGGATTTGCAGTCAGAGACTTGAGTCACTTAGCTTCTATCTGCCTCAGTTTCCTCATTAGTAAAGTGGGGATAGTAACAACAGATAGAACTTATATAACATTTTAAGCTTTGCAAAGTCCTTTATAAATACTATCTCTTTTTATATTCACAACAACCTTGGAGATAGATGCATGGGGTTATTGTGACAATCAAGTGGTATAACTTTTTTTTTGTAAATTTTAATATGCTGTATTTTTTTAACTCAGTCATTTCATTCATATCTGACTTTGTGACCTCGATTTAAGATTTTTTTGGCAAAGATATTGAAGAAGTTTGTCATTTTCTTCTCCAGACATTTTACAGATAAGGAAACTGTGGCCAATGGGAATTACTTGCTCAGGGCAACCCAGCTAGTTAAGTATCTGAGATTGAATTTTAATTCCTCCTCACTTCAGGCTAGATACTCTATCTACTCAATAACATTTATATATATAGATAGAGGGTGTGTATATATACATATATATGTAATATATATATATATATATATATACATACATACACACATATGAATGTATTATATATACATTATATATCATACATATATTATACACATAGATGTATTTATGATTGTGTGGAAAGAAGGCTGTATTTAAGGTCAGAAGACTTGGGTTTGAACATTGATTATATTTATTCCTTGCGTGACATTGGGCAAATCATTAACCCTCTCTGGGTCTCAGTTTTCTGATTAGTAAAATGAAGAATTGAAGAAGACCACTGAGATACTAGAATTTATTATTCATTCTTCAAAATTCACTAAAATCATGAACATTTCTTTAGCATTTTAGGATTTGTAAAGCATTTTATAAATATTATCTCATTAGATCCTTATAGCAACCATGGGAGGAAGGTCCTGTTATTATGCCCATTTTAGAGATGGGAAATTGAGACTTAAAGAGGATAAGGGAAATGCTCAGGATCACACAGTAACTTTTGGTAGTGGTTTTCCAATTCAGATCTCCCTGATTCCAAGTCCAGCACTCAAACCACCATGCTGCCTCTCCCAAGGGGGGAAAAAAAACTGCTTCTGGGGGTAAGGCTCAGGAGTGTGGGCCAGACGGAATTTACCAGGTATATACATCTTTTTTTTTAAAGCAACTTTAACATAAATAAATCTTTTTAGATCCTAGTTACACCATGAAATTTTCCATTAAAAAGCCAATTATACCTTGAGCAAAGATGGCTCTTTTAATAAATATTTATAGAATTGAATACTAATGCACAATGGCACACCAAAGAATTTATTAAACAAAATCCTTCCTCAAACTTAGTTAACTCAAACTAAAAATCAAAAGATATATTGTCTCTTCTAAGCTCCACTTCAGTCCTAAAGGTAAGAAGATTTTCACAAACATTTCCTATCCATAATTCAGTGCTCTTGAACTAGGCTAATTAGAAGCCAGGAGATCTGGGTTCTATTCCAGAATAGATATTAGACAGTTTATTTAAAACTAGTCTCCTATTCCTAATTTATAGAATAGATGGTCTTTGTTTTCACTTTATAGAGTTTCAGGGACAGCTGTAGGTAAGAAAATCATCTCTTACCCATAGGCCCACCTGATAACCCTTGAAACTGAGTCTCCCCCTTCTTAAAAACCAGCTCTCTGTCCATTTTGCCACAGTGCTTCTTGGGATAAATATATTAAGATAAAAGAGATACAGGCTTATACCTGAGTACAAAAAAATCAAACTGATGAGTAGAGGTAAGGAGAAGTCATGGATGAATAGTAGTGGTTCATAAAAAAGACTTTTAAAAAATATACAAAAGTCATCTGGGAAATGGAGCAGTCCCCGTGTATCTTGGGCGTCATTAATTGGGGCAGAGCTTCAGGGAGTAGGAGCCATTGTCAGGACTTGTGTGAAGGGCTGTGTTCTGTTCTGGCCACTCTGGTTTAAGAAGGGGATTGAGAAGCCAGAGAATGTCCATAAAAAGGCAACCAGGACCATGAAGCCATTGAAGTCGTGACTCATGGGGACTGGTTAGACTGCAGAGGTCCTCAAACTTTTTAAGTAGGGGGCCAATTCACTGTCCCTCAGACTGTTGGAGGGCTGGACTATAGTAAAACAAAAACTTTGTTTTGTGGGCCTTTAAATAAAGAAACATCATAGCCCTGGGTGAAGGGGAATAAACATCCTCAGCTGCTGCGTCTGGTCCGTGGGCCGTAGTTTGAGGACCCCTGGACCATTAGATGAACTGGGCTTGTTTAACCTGGAGAAGGAGAGACTAGGGAAGAGGGCTGAAATGTGGTAATTTCCTCCAAATATCTAAAGAGCCGTTATGTGAAACAAGACAGACCTGAAGGACAGAACCAGCGGCAAAACTTGGAAGACGCAGAAAAGACAGATTTGGGCTTGACTGTCTCAAAGGGGAGCAGGCTGCCTCTAGGGCATGGGGGCTCTTTTGTTAGAAGGATTCAAGCAGAAGCCTCATGGCCGCTCCTAGGGGATGCTGCACAGTCAATTTGGATTTGATGGGTGGGGAGGCCCTTCAATGAGTGTGGTTCATTCTAGGAGATTGAGGTCTCTTCAATTGTCTAATTTTCTGATTCTGGGATAATCAGTTTATAGACACTGCAAAAGGAAATAAAACCTGACAGGAGAAGAATGACCCAGTAGTTGGTTCGAGCACCTAAAGCCAGAAGTTGCAGGTTTTCAATTCAGGCCTTTCCAGAAAAGCTCATGTGACAATTTGGGAAAGCTTTCATTCAGCAAACGTATTCCTTCCCAAATGGCCTTTTCTATTTAAGTGGGTTTGACCTAAGAGTTTGGGTAAACTTTTGCTCAACTGCTTTCTTTCCCAGCTCCATTTTAAAGTTTTAAAAAGAGAAACGTATTTAAGGTTGACAGATTTGAAAGTAAAGTATTCTAGCCCCATTTGTGACCCCTCCATAATATTTACCATTGCCTGAGCCAAAACATTAGTCCTCGGGTTTCTGGTCAACTAATTCAAACTGTCAAAACAAACAAGTCTTCATATAAATGCAAAGAAATATCACTTTGCCTTTGATAAAATAATCCTGTAATTTATCCAATTTGTTTATTTTCAGAGGGGCCTTGCAGGAACAAAGGCAAAGTCTGCCTTTGGCACAAAAAGGAGACCTGAGCCTTCCCAGCTCGCAAAGAAGCAACAAGAGGCCTTTCCTTCATGCAGAAGTAAATCCATTCGGTTCAGGTTCACTCTCATATCCTTATTTGAGTTAAAGCCAAAAGGGGTTTAATGTGTCTATTGATGGAGATTAAGGCCAGAGCAGCTGCCATTTTCTTTTTTTAAGGCAGTGCAAGTACTCTAATGGTTGATTTCCTTGTAGAATATTCTTGCTTCCAACTCCCTGCTGGATCTCACACCTGGGATTTTCTCCTTTCTTACCTTTACTTCTTGGAAGTCCTAGCTCTCCTGGAGGCTCCAATCAACAACTACCTTTTACCTAATGCCCAAACCTAATGCTTAGATTCTATCTA
This sequence comes from Antechinus flavipes, assembly GCF_016432865.1. Classification (NCBI taxonomy): domain Eukaryota; kingdom Metazoa; phylum Chordata; class Mammalia; order Dasyuromorphia; family Dasyuridae; genus Antechinus; species Antechinus flavipes. The sequence goes on from NC_067402.1 coordinate 27,324,746, forward strand.
AAGCTCAGATCCACAACCAACTTCTATCTTCCTGATGTATCCCCACATTGCCTGCAATTAGTCTCACTGCATTCTTCTGACTGTTCAGCACTGGAGTACAAAACTACTCATCTTCAAAGGGAGCCTCCCCAGGTCTTTGAGCCACCATCGATGGTAGGAAGACAGGAAACTAAAATTCAGGGTTTTTATTTTTTTTTTAAATCTCATTTGTGCTCTAACTGCTGCTCTGGCTGGTGGCGGAGACACCCAGTATCTCTAGAGAATCGATTGCATTGCTCCATTATGAACTTGGTTAAAATAATTGTCATACTTTAATCGGTATGATTTCATTTATCTCCATCAGGCTGGTGGATAGTCGAGGCTCTCTGAAAGCTCGATATTTCTATGAAAATTCAATCCAATCAGCATTTATTAAAAATCTAGCATATGCTGGGACGTGGGGGGGGGCAGGCTTTGTTGACGTCTTGCTTCTCTGTAACTGGTTTGACATCATTTATTGGATGTCAAAACATCTTCTAGGATTTCTGGTCAATTGTCTTCGGCAGGGAGGAAAAAGCCAAACAAACATATTTACTAAATATGGTGCTAACTCCTTTGTGGTCAATAGTTAAACTAAATGTGAACGATGTATTGGATACAAATCAGCCATTAGTCCCTGCTGCTAGAGGGGAAACATAGAAGTGTTTTTTTCCTCACCATTCATTGTTCAAATGTCAATATTCTAAACAATCTCTTGCTTTCACCAAGGTTACTTGGGACAAAAATGATCGGAGGGATATGGAGTAAAGGCTGTGTGGGCTCTCTCATGCTGGAGAAGGCTCAGTCCGGCTTCTGGATCCAGGAAGGATTGAGACTGAAGAGATGGTGGCCCATGGCCAATGGTGGAAATGAGGAAAGGCACTAGCAGGAACACAGTCCCTAAATGGAGGAAATGAGTCCCTCAGTATGTCAGTGTCCAAGGCAAAATGCCATTTCCCCATGCTAGGTAGGCCTTGGGGACCATGATATGGGATATTTAAGTTAAATATAGCAATAGTTATTTCAGGGAAATTCAGAAGTTGGTATGATTCTGCATCCACAGGTCTGTCTCCATTTGGTGAGAGGGAAATAGCCTTTGAATATATATAATAATTTCTACATTTTAACTTGTAGCACAGCTATTTGTGTATGTCATTCTATTATAAGACTATAAATGTCTTGAGAACAAGCACTATTCCATCATTCACCCTCTTATCCCTATGACTGCCTGGGGAGAAGAAGGTAGGTTAGAATGGATTTGAAGAATTCAAATATTATTTGATATTATCAATGAACCTGAAACAACTGCCTTTCTTCAGCTATATGGCCATTCTTGCTGAAAGAAAGAAAGAAAGAAAGAAAGAAAGAAAGAAAGAAAGAAAGAAAGAAAGAAAGAAAGAAAGAAAGAAAGAAAGAAAGAAAGAAAGAAAGAAAGAAAGAAAGAAAGAAAGAAAAGAAAGAAAGAAGGAAGGAAAGAAAGAAAGAAAGAGGGAGGGAGAGAAGGAGGGAAGGAAGGAGAGAGGATGGAAAGAAGGAAGAAGGAAGGAAGGAAGGAAGGAAGGAAGGAAGGAAGGAAGGAAGGAAGGAAGGAAAAAAGGAAGAAGGAAGGAAGGAAGGAAAAAGGAAGGAAGGGAGGGAGAGAGGGAAGGAGAAAGGAAGAAGAGAGGAAGGGAGGGAGGGAGGAATGGAGGAAGGGAGGAAGAGAGGAAAAAAGAAAGAAAGGAAGAAGGAAAAAGAAAGAAAGAAAAATCATCGAGGAAATGTACAGAGCAAAGGAAATGAGTCTGTTATGTGGTAAAGAGAGACATGTAATGGATGGAGGGATAGATGGATAGAGAAAGCATGTGTTGGGCACTGTGCTAAGCATCAGGATCTAACTACAAGTAAGCAAATCCCTACCTGCAAGGAGCTGCCATTCGAATAAATAAAAACAACATACATAGGGGTGCTCAGAAAACGAGGGGGTAGAGGAGGGAAAGTACCCAGTCAAAGCAATGGAACAGCCAAGGCAGAAGTGGAATATGGAGAGAATGGAGGTGAGAGCAAGGGGGAACAAGACTGGGGTTCTTCCTAACTGGTAGTCCTGGGGAGGGATGCGCTAATGAGCAAAGAAGGGCTCTGAGGTACAAGTGTCTCTGGGAGGCACCTGAGCAGGTGAGGAATGCTCCAAGGCTCCAGGCTAGATCGCCTACAAAGGATTTGTGGGGTGGAAATGATGGCAGTTATGCAAGAGCAGAAGGGATTGGTGATTACAATCTGCACCACTGGAGAGACTTACACATTAATGAAAGCAAAGGCCCATGGGAGCACTTAAGTATGCTTAGAGTTTAGCTCAACACCTTCAACAAAGCTGGCAACAAATAAATGTTCCTGGAATGAATCGGGTGCATATTAATGGGGTCTTAGAACAATCCTGTGTTGAAGAGACCATAAGGATGGCAGTATAGTGAAGCTCCAGGGACTAACTCAAACTGAACCTAATTAATCCCCTGTCTTTCCCTTGTTGTCATTAGCCAAGGTGGCTCTGGAACACGCCATCATGTTTATGCCTAATAGCCCCTGCCAATGAGATGGAACCCAGGCTCTGAGCTAAGCCAGGTAACACTCAGAATGTCTTTATATTTGCTGCTGGGGGCTCCCCACCCCTCCCAAAACAAGTCCGTAAAGTTTTGAACTTGGACTCAAGAAGATCCAAGTCCAAATCTGTCACACATTTACTAGCTGTATGATCTTGGATAAGTCATGAGTTTCCTCATCTGCTAAATGGGGTTAATAATAGCCCCTACCTTACAAAGTTTATGAGGACCAGATGATATAATGAAGTGATTTGCAAGCCTTAAAGTGCTCTGTGTCTCCATGTAATTGTTATATTTATTTTTTTACTGTAATTGTCAGATTCATTTTTCCCCAGAAATGATGTGTTGGGACTGTTATATCTCAGGTTCTTCCTCTTGCGTCAGCTCACTTTTAAAACTCGAATAAGTGTGTGAATAAAAATTGGTTTGAGAAAGGATGCCCTTTTTGGAGTTGGTTTTCTGGACAGCCACAGATATTGAAACTGTGCATCACAAGGACATTTTAAGGGGAGCGACCATAAGCATACTCTAGATCCCATAGAGTAAAAAGAGAATGTTCAATGATCATTATTATTCTTTTGCACCACGGCCCACAATATGAGATGATATTTCACCAGAAATATAAGGGAAATGGAAATCTATCGCTGTTATGTTACTTGATTTTGGAGACGGTGATTTCATAATGGACTCTCAAATTCCAGCTCTCATATCCCAAATGAATGTCTTCTTGCCTTAATCTTGGTTATGATTCTATTGCTCTGCAAGCACTGAAATGAACTTCAGAAATAGCTGAGAGGGGCTGCCTTTGCCCTCCAGCCACAGGAGAATGGCCACAGGAATAAGTAAGGACCACATCCTTCCCAATAAAAGCAAGATGGGCACCTGGAACGCAGCAGTGACTGACAGGGGAGGAGAATGGAATCAAAGCTCAAGCTACGTTAGCTAAGGAAGAGAAGGGACCTTTGTGTCAGAGATGCGCTTCTACCCGGTTGTGGGCTGGGAGGTACGTGGCAAGGTAGGAAAAGGACCTGATACATGGTTTCAAATCCCAATTCTGACTCCCATTAGCTGTGTGGTTAAGGATCAGTTAACCTTTGTGAGCTTCAATTTTTTCATCCATAAAAGGGAGTAATAAAACTTGCACTAAAGTTTAACTATGCAAATGGAGCCTCTCAAATCAACATCTCTGATCCTCGACGTCCCCATTTGTTAAATGGAGCAGGTGCACCACATGCTCCCTTCCAGTTTTAACACATTAGGTATATACGAGCCATGCTTAATAAGTGCTTATTCACTAATTGGTTATGTCTGTTGATTGGTGCTCCATGACTATCGATTTCAATCATTTTTCAATTGTCTGACTCTTCATGACCTAAATTGCTTTTGGGTTTTCTTGGCAAAGATAATGAAATGGTTTATTGTTTCCTCTCCTAGTTTATTTTCTGGATGAGGAAACTGAGGCAAACAAGGTTAAGTAATTCGATTTCTCCTCTCAAAGCCCAAGGTCACACAAGCTAATAAGTATTTGAGATAAGATATGAATTCATGAAAATGAGTTTTTCTGACTCCAAACCCAACACTCTATCTACTGCATTACCTAGCTGCCCATATGAGTATCAGAGTCCCTTCAATTTCAGATTAATCTTCAGATTGATAATAATAGCTTTCATTTAGGTGGCAAAACTATTTGCATACATTATCCATTTAATTATCACAAATAAGCTTGGTTCAGTGAGCCTAGGTGACCTACCTATGATCACATCACTAGTAAATGCCAGAAGCTGGCTTTGAACCCAAACCTTTCCTGTCTCGAGATTCACCCAGTCACTAGCTCATAATTTAAAAGGCATCGACTACCCTCTGTGGTCCATCCACACCTACGAGAAAAGATCTTAGTTTGGCTAAAGTGCTTGGCAGAGCAACGATTGTTTTTTAGATGCATTTCCCATCTGGGAATCCAGGTGAGATGCAGGAGTTCCTCACACTGGGTGGATGCAAAGTTCTGGAAAATGGTACAAGGCTTTTAAAATTAGATATATTCCATAGATTTGGTTTTGCCATGTCTTAGCCACAAATCTTGATTGGTGAGGAATCCTCACCAATATCAGAGATTTTGCTCCTCCCCCATTCTCCAGAAGGCATAGGGGCAGACACGGAATTTGTGATTTCATTGGTATAGGGAACTCCCAGATAAGGAAACTCTACTAAAGCAGGTTGGGAATTTTCTCTGCAACTTCAAGGGTCGTCTAGAGCACTGAAATGTTAACTGACTTGCCCAGGATCACAGACCAGTATGTGTTCGAGATGAGACTTGAACTCAGTTCTTTCCTTTAAGCCTTGCTCTCTATTTATTACTGCATGCTGATTCTCACATTACTAAATAAAGTACTTTTTTAGAGGGAGGATTTTTTTTTTGGAGAACTCTAAAAAAGGTAAATGGTCATCCATTAGTATTTACAGTGATTTTAATGAATAAGAACTTGATTTATTTCATTTGTCAATTAGCATATGGATGGAAGGAAAGCAGCCATGTTCAGAGTTGCATGGAGCATTCAATAAAATATCTAGCTCCATCATGGAAAGGAAAAAAAAAACCTAAGTTCCTAAGTCATAAAAGAAATATTACATTGTAGATGAATTAGCAAAAGCAGCAACAAATGGGAAAGGCTGTTGTAATATAACCAGCTGAACTCACCCAATAGGTTCACTTGGAGATTAAACAAAAATATGATTTTAATATGATAGATTTCTCATTAAACTACATTGCATTAATTCCATATATTTTCCTTCTGTTCTTAGTATGTTTCCCTTTGCTCTTCCTTGTATATACTTATCTTCCCAATAAAACAGAATGACTAATGAAGGAAATGGTGGGCAAATGCAATTGTGTTTCCATTGTAATTAGATTTCCCCTCTCAAAAGCCTTCCATCTTCTCAAATCACAACAGATTAAATTCTAGGACTGTTCTTGCTGCCAAACCACCATAGGATTCAGGTCACTTCATTCTAGAGAAGAGAAAGAGCTGCTGTCCTATGATGATGTTGACAGGACTCAAGTTTTTCTATCTATTTAAATAAGATACAAATGTTTAAAGTAACATATGTAAATGTATGTGGAATATTGACCACATGTGATAGATATCTAGCCAGACTCTACACAGTGTTGGTGATATTCACAGCACAAGCCTTTTGTTTTAAAGAGAGGATATTTTACAAAGGTAGCCAAGACCTCGTAACTGAAATGGTCCATGTACAAGTTCCATCTTTGCCTAAACATAGTGACAAAATGTGCTCATAAATGCAAGGAGTTGGGTAGTGGTAAAAGCCAGTTAACCACCAGGAGCAGACAGGGAGGGTCTTTTCTACTCTCTACCAAGGTTCCACTTTGATTTGGGCATGGATAAGCATCTCAGGTGGAGAGTCTCGATATTATGGAGAACTGGGATCCAAATCAATTGGCAAACTATTCATGGGAGAGTGTGGTACAATAGGAAGAGAACTGGACTTGGAGCCAGGAGAACTGAGTTAAAATTACAACTTCTGACATTTATTAATTTATGGCCTTGGGCAATACTTGATGATTCTGGAAATGTCTTCTATAAAGTGGCAGGGGTGAAGAGAGGTAGACAAGACAAACTCTAAAATCACTTTCAATTCAGTCTATTTTCTTGTGAAAAAACACACCCAGATAAGCCAAAAGAGTAGGTGTCGTTAAAATTTAATTACTCCAGAAGGCAACTGTTCATTTGTCTCCTGGCTTAATGTCACAGGTAACCTGCACTTATATTCGTTTTTTGGTGGCTAGAGGGAAGAAGCTCCTTTGGCCAATCAGAGTCATGAGAATTTCTTGACTGACTTTATACATCTAGGTCAAATAAAGAATTCTCAAAAACATTTCTGTAGGCATAAAGACAGGAAAATACATGAGTAATATCATTCAATTTTATGGCTAAAAAATTCCATCATAAAGTAGTTAATAAAAACACATGAGTCAACAACAAACATATACATACATACATATATATATATATATATATATATATATATATATTATATATATATATATATATATATATCCAGTTTTGGTAGTTCCTAATGAAATGATATATTCGGCTACTCAACAAACATTTTTTAAAAGTCTACATGCCAGATACTGTACAAAGCGCTGGAGTAAAAAGACAATTCCTGCCCTCAAGAAGCTTACAATCTAATGGGGGAGATAATATGCAAACAAATATATACAAAATAATCTATATACCATATAAATAAGAGAAAATTAATGGAAAGAAAAAATAGAACTAAAGGGTTGGGAAAGGTGTTCTATAAAAGAACTAGATAGAATGAAAGCTATTTGAAGGCCAAAACAGTTTTGCATTTATCCCTATATTGCCAGAACTTAGCACAGGGTCTTGCTTAATAAATACTTTTAGAATGAATGAATGAATGAACATGGACATAAGAAAATCCTATTATCTATAACCACTCATAATTAATCAACTCCAAGAAAAATGAGACATGTGTGACTTATTAAATATTTGACCTCTGACAACATCCTTCATCTCATTAGGTCTCAATTTCCTCATTTAAAAAGAATGCATGGGGTTGAATGAGATGATCTCCCACATCCCTATTAAGCTCTGGTTTTATATAATACTTGGTCTTTGGAACTTGGCAAGACTTCATTGTGACTCAGTCCCTGATAGATACTTTCAATGGATCCTGCCATCTTAAATCTTTCACTGATCATTTCTATAAAATTAAGTTCCTCCCAGAGAATCACTCTAACAATTCCATTGGCCACTGGCTCTCACAGTCATTTCAAAAAGGTTGTTTTCAACAACTCTAGGATTCTCTACTCATTTCCAAAATTCAATCCAAAGTATAATTTCCATCAGAGATTTTATCCAAACAAAACTCTGCCATTTGAGAATAAGCTTTACTATGGCTTTATTTGTTACTGTTGAACATATTTTCTTTGATTTTTTTGTTTTTGTTTTTTAGCTTTTTTTTTAATCTAATAACTTTTTATTGACAGAACCCATGCCAGGGTAATTTTTTACAACATTATTCCTTGCACTCACTTCTATTCTGATTTTTCCCCTCCCTCCCTCCACCCCCTTCCCCAGATGGCAATAAAGTCCTATATAGGTTACAGTATATCCTAGATACAATATATGTGTGGAGAACCGAACAGTTCTCTTGTTGCACAGGGAGAATTGGATTCAGAAGGTAGAAATAACCGGGGAAGAAAAACAAAAATGCAAACAGTTTACATTCATTTCCCAGTGTTCTTTCTTTGGGTGTAGCTGCTACTGTCCATCCTTGATCAATTGAAACTGAGTTAGATCTCTTTGGTTGAACATATTTTCCCTCATCCCTGTGTCCATCAGCATTTTAGATGAAACCAACTCAGTTCAAGACCTTAACAAATATTTGTAGCAAACATTAGTTAGAATTGTTGGTTTAAAATATGCTGCCCATTCCCTCCCCCACTCCCCATCAGCATCACGCTTCTCTCCAAAATATACACAAAAGTGCATGGAAAAGTGGACGTATGTTTAGAAAGCACATGTGGCAAAGGGATAATCCATAGCTCTTGGCCCTAGGAGACCTTGTGCCCCTCCATAGGGACCTTCATGAGTTCCCCTTAGTTTTCATGAAGCTTTCTTCTAGGTTCCTTAAAGAGTCTTGTCACTGTTGTTATTAGTCACTATGGTTCCAGAGACACTGCTAAGTACCAATGGGAAGTCCAAAAAGCTTGGGACATTTTGATACTCACAAAGTCAATGATATAGAGGAAGAGCAGGGAGAGACTTGCTGCACCTCCTCCCCTTCCTTTCCCTTTCTTCTCCTTTCTCCCCCTTCCTCCCTTTTGCTCCCCCTTACTTTCCCTTCCTCTTCCTTGCTCCCCTTCCTCCCCATTTCTCCCCCCTTGCTTTCCCTTCTTCCCCTTTTCTCCCCCTTGTTTTCCCTTCTTTTTCCTTTCTCCTCTTTCTCCCCTTTCTTCTCCTTCCCTCTTCCCCCTTCCTCCCTTCTTCCTTCTCCACTCAAGGCCTTGGCTGAAGTTGCTTACATCACCTGGTTGACCAAATACTGAAATACTAGTTCTCAATTAACTTAAAAAAAAATCCCTAAAGAGTGTTTACAACTTGTCAACCAATGCAAACACCCTTCCTACTTTTAATTTCATCCACCGATTGAAAGAAGTTTGCTCCATTTAAACTGATTCATGCCTAGGCTAATGCCTTTGATTTACTAATTTAAAGGAAGTGTTATCCCTTGACAGAGTTATGAGGGTATATTATCTTGTTAGTTCCATTAAGTGGGGTGGGCTTATTGACTGATTCAATAAATCCCCACCCACTAAGAAAGAAACCAAAAGTACATTTTAGTCATCTTAAAGCAACATAAAATGCCTCTTCAGTATCTAAATGAGGACAAAAAATGTAAGAAATGGATTTCCAGACTTTATGGCCAGATCTAGACAGCTAGAATTACTCATATAATTCAGGTCAAATCACCTTTGATCTGAATTACCCAGATATAGAGGCAATTGGTTCTATAAAAATTGCCAGCCTTTTGTGTTGTTGAGCCAATCATGAATTAGGAACTGTGGACAATAGAGGAGTAAAGAGGTAATATAAACTTTTAAAAACAGGTTTGAAATGTTTGTTCCTCAGGGCTTCAGTCACCACAGCTGTCAACTGAGGGAGTTATCTTCACATCTGTATGTTCCCTGCATTCTTTAAGGACTGTAAATTGCCCTGAAAGGGTTGGGAGATGTAATCAGGGCTTGGGAAAAACCTCCTCTGTCTCAGTACCTGTAGACCAGCACAGCCAGAATGGAGTAGAGTGAAGGACTATGCAATTATTCAGATAAGTTAATGTAGATTAGACGCTCAATCTGGATAATTTAAGAAAACAGGGACATTGCTACCTGAAATGTTATTTTTAACGGGTTATCTTCATACATTAAATCTGAGCAAGAAGATGTAACTAAAATAACTTCATAATTTCCTGGGATTAATGACTAGGAAATTACTCTCTCAGTCAGGCTAAGTGGATAGCTGTTCACTTAATGATTGAATTGGGCAATGAAGACAGATTAACCAAGCAATCAAAGGTAAAACTGCCAATACAAAAACACCTGGCATGGAGTCTACCTTTGTATAATCTAGAAAGTGCTTATTAAGTAAATTAGTTGTGGAAAAACATTTCTTTTAGAAAGACTGATTAAATTATTTAAGAAAGTCAACTTCTAAAGCAATTGACAGGCTAAATACATCATTCTTTCTGTTCTTTTTTTTTTCAACTCCAATAGTCTACTGATACTATGGGACTGTGAATTCAATTTTACTCAACTCACCAAGCAACCTTTTGTTGAAGTACATGCTTCCCATGCTCTGTTCTGATTGTTCAGTTTTTTTCAGTTGGGGCTTTCTCATGGTCACCCATTTGGGATTTTATTGGCAGAGACACTGGGATGGTTTTCCATTTCCTTCTTCAGCTCATTTTACAGATAAGGAACTGAAGCAAATGGAGTTAAGTGACTTGACCAGGGTCACAGAGTTCGTAAGTATGTGAGGTGAGATTTGAGTTCAGGAAGATGAACCACCTAGCTACCCCTATACTCTGCAAATAAAAATAATGTTACTTGTTCCTCGCTTTCAACTGATAATTTTCTTTTAATATTTCAAAGGTGGAGGTTAATTAGTGGCAGTGTCAGGATTAAAATCCAGAAATTATGATGGAAGAGAAATAAGATAGACTTTCTAAAGGGGATGCTCTCAAAGAGATTCCATTCTATTGGGGAGGAGATTCAACACTTTTAGAAAGCATATAATAAGTAATGCAAAGTCATTTCAAGAAAGACAAAAAGGGAAAGGGAGGGGAAAGATATGAAAAGGCTAAGGGTGGAGAGAGACAGAGAAGGCTGAGAGAGAGAGAGAGAGAGATAGGGGTAGGAGGAGTGGGGGAGAGAGAATGAGAGAGAGAGAAAGGACTGAATAAAAAGATGAAGAGAGAGGATGGGGAAGATAGAGGGATATGGAAAGGAATGGAGGTGGAGAGGTAAAGAAAGTGAGGGGGAAAAGATGGAAGCAGAAAAGGAGGGCTAACAATATTAGGTGGAACCTAATGGAACTAGGTGGAACTAGAAAAGGCACCTATGCCCAGCTTTTAAGGAAGCCCCCAACTCTCTAAAGAATCAAAATTTCAGGTGCTAAAGGGGAATGAAGTAATAGATAGGGCGCTAAAATATGCTGCATCAAATCACCAATGATAAATGAGATTATCAAAGAGACATAAGACTGGAAAAGGAGATGGGCAGGTCATGTACAAAGAATGAGAGATAACAGCTGGAAAGCCCACGTACTGCATTGGTATCCATTTAATGTCAAGATATACAGAGCCAGATGTCCAGTGGTTAGGCTGATGAACTGCAGAATATTTTATGGGAAGATACTTTATAGTTCAGAATTTCACAGGAGAAGAAGTGTGGGAACCTCATAGTCTATACCATTCAAGGCAATATCTACACTGATTAGATGACAGATCCACTGAAGTATTTAACCACTCCTTCAAAAATTCTTTCATTAATAACACCACTAATTCAGAGACTTTTCTGCGCCAGGAAGTGAATTTCTATCTGTTCAAGTTCCATCAGTCTTTCAATGTCCAATGTCTTTTTTAGAAAGTCTGTCTTATTTCTCCTCCATCATAATAGCTGGAGTGTAACCTTGACACCGTCACTAATTAACCTCCAGCTTTGAAATATTAAAGAAAGTTATCACTTGAAAGTGAGGAACAAGCAACATCAAACAAGAAAAGTTCTCTATTAACCCTAGTTAGGTATTTTCCTCTCAGAAATAGTATAGATCATTGGTAATTGGCCATGCAAATTCGAATCTTCAAATCAGACTAAAATAAAATTGGGAAATGTTTTAACAATAACAACCAAAAAATACAGTGTAAACACAAATAATGGTAACACAAAATAGTGGTTCTTTAAGTCAATACACGTACCTAAGAATCTATTTCCATTTGAATTTGATACTACTATATGGAGACCAAAACGAAGACGTCATTTTCTTGACAGAATTTTGGAGTCAAAGTGAAGGTGATAAAAGAGATGGATAATTTTCTACTAAACCGAATCAATGAAAATAGTCAACCTAGAACATTTGTGGCCATTTTCCTCTCTGCTTTTGCTTATTTGAGATTCCCCAAGTTCCAGAAATTATGGATGTTAAATGCTGAACTTGGGGGCAAGAAGAACTGAGTTCAAACTCAGCTGCAAATGGTTATTAATTGAAATGAGGATAATAATAGCATCTGCCTTCCAAGGGATAAAACATGATGATATTTGTAAATGACTTTGTAGTATTTTAAATGACAAATACTTTCCAGCTCTTTTCTTTATATCTATCTATCTATCTATTATGTGTATACATACATATATCTATATACACAAATGTGTATTATACAATATAAGGGCTTAAAGCTGCATTGAGACTTTTGGGACACCCTATATCATGCATATGTGTACATGTACACATATATGTAAAATGATATAGAAACATTACGTACATGTACACATATATCAAATGATACAGAAATATTCAGACTTTTAAGTAACAAACAGGTACAATGCCATAACCAAACTCCAATTTCTCAAATACAATTTCAAGGGAAAGTTACTAAGATACAGCAAACCCCTTAAGGATGAAGTATCTTATTTTAACTTATAATGAGTATGCTAGCATGTTTATTGCAAATGATTCTTAAAATGTTTATTTACCACTGTTTTATAGCTGCAAACAGAATCTCCGTCTTTATGGGAAGGTCTGGTCTCCAGTTATGACATCTGCTCCTCACGTTGAGTTGAGTGCATCCGTGGGAGGATTTTCCTGACAGGCATACTTGTAATGCTTAAATGTAGCCAGGGGACCATTTAGAATCATCCCATAAGCTACAGGGTTTAAAGGTAGCACTTTAAAATAATGGGCCAGATCATTAATGACAAATCACAGTGGAAATCCGAGAGAGAAGTGCCCAAAGCACCCTCCTCCTACACTCATTCTGAAGGGGGTCATCATGGCACATCACACCAGAAGCACTTGACAATAAATACACCATGCATTAGGAAGATAATTCATTTTAAAGTTGTTTAATTTAATTATACTGCATGTGGGCAACGTGTGAAGGCTAGAACTTACTACGAGCTTTTGCAGATTATTGGCCATTACCAAAAACAAATTTTTGCCTCAGCTTTTGGAAAGGTGCAGAGAGAAGGAAGACTCATTTTACTCAAAAAGCAAACTAGAATCATCCCCTTAAATATTGATCATAAATTTCTAGAAATAATGGCCTCTCTCATCTCCCACGAGGTCCGTAGACATGTTAAACAAGTTGGCAGGTGCAAGACCTCCCAAGAAATGAATTCCAAAAGTACTCATCAGTGTCTAAGAGCTGCTGCTGTGCCAATGAGCAATCCCAGTTTTCATATGGGTAGCAGATTGCAGTACAAATATGGGAACCCTCTTCTATTTTCTTCTTTCCTAAAATACAGTTTCTCCTCCCAAAATTGTGTTCTGATTCACTCCTAAAATCATATCTGTTTTAATACATTTCATTATTGGTTGATAACATGCTATAGACCCTACCTTCTTAAACTGTGGGTCGCAACCCCATGTGGGGTCTCATAACTGAATGTGGGAGTCATGAAATTATGATTTGTTATCAGTATGAGCTTGATTTGCATAACTATTTTACATATCTATATACCCAGGGTCACATAAAAATTTCTCGGTGAAAAGGGGTCACATATGGAAGAAGTTTAAGAAGCCTTGCTATAGACTACTCACATACAGCATATACTTCATTCTATTAGGGAGTATTGTTTTCTGTCTCACGGAGACAGCTAGGTGATACAGTGGGTATCACTGTATCTGGAATTAGGAAGACTGTATTGAAATCTAGTCTCTAAACAATTACATTGATGATGCTGGATGGATCACTTAAGTTCTATCTGCCTCAGTTTTCTCATCTGTAAAAAGAGAATAATAATAGCATCTATTGCCCAGTGATCTTCTGAGGATCAAATGAGATAACTGTAAAGTGCTTTGCAAACATTCAAGCACAATGTAAATATTGGCTAATATTATTACAGAATCACTAGGAGGATATTGTGATAGTGATGGACGTACTAGATTACATCCCAGGGTAACATCTCCTTTTTCACGATGAGGAAACTGAGGCTGGTAGAACATAAGTGATTTGCCCAGGGTTGTAGGCTGGATTTGAATGCAAGTAAAGATGGAGACTGGGTTGATCATGAGGTGAGAATGCAAGATAACTGACAGTCAGTTAAATGATATCTACCAGTGTCGAGAGAGCTAGAGGAAGGCCTTCAGTTGGTCATCTAGACTCTTTATGGAATTTCTGAGCTTGGGAGAAGGCATAGATGAGAATCACCAAGGAAGTGAAGGTATAAGATGAGTTGCAATCTGAATTGTTGGAGCGGGTATCCATCTCTGGAACATCACACATCTACGGCCATTCTGATGCACGAGTGCCAATCTATAAAATTTGTCCCAAGTGCTAAGATCCTCCTGAGGATGCTTAGTTAATGCTTGGTTAACTTGGCCTGATATCAAACAAATGCCTTGTTCCATCTTTTATAAATCTGTCATATTTCAGTGACGAGTTCTACTAAAATACAAGTAAATCCTTGATCTTTTCCCAAGTTCCCTCCAAGAGCTAGAGACCGTAGCCTTTTTCTTCCTGCTGTTCTCATAAAGTGACAGCTTGACCCTGTCCAAAGGGCAAAAGCCATTAACCATGAAATCTCTGATTCAGCACATCTTCCAAGATGGGTGAGAGGATTATGAGCTGTCCATGTGACCCAGAGGACCAGCAGGATTCTCACAAAATGGTTAAGTCCAAGACTGGTCCCATGTGGGGCTGAAGATAAGTACAGTTATTGTCTCATAACTTAAGAGTTTCTCGGGTCACTCAATGCATAAATCAGTTACCCAAGGATGCTTGCTGCAGAGAGAGCAAAGGCATGAATCAAGTATTTCCAAGAAATTCAGTAACAGGTGCACTTGGACAACAGCAAATATTAAATTATTCCTAAATTACAGATCCTGTCAATAAGAGGTAAGACATCGCACAGGGTCAGCTCGATTTTCTTCTTCCTTTTTTATTTTTATTTTTTTACTTAGCATGGTCAGATTATCTGAAAACCCTGAATTGTCAACATCGACCTCTTTATTTATTTTTAATTTGGAGCATTATTTAAGAAAATGATGCTGCTGTTTACTAAATGTGAGAATTGATTTCTGACAAAGAAAAAAAGAAATAAAGGAAGCCTAATAATCTGAGAGTTTAAGTATCAGGAATTGGTGCCCCAACTTTTAGTAAATGAAGTATTTAAGGGCTGAGATCACAGTTCATTTTAACTCTATGGTAATTCGATACAGGCACTCACAATTATTTCATTTTCAATATTACTGCTCGTGTCCCTCTATAAATGATCATGCCTAGAGAGGAGAAGCTAATTTTATACATTTTCCATAATCAAGATTATTTTAAACAACTATCTTAATCACTCTCTCAATCTATCACCATCTGGAATGCCAGGAAAGTGCCCCAGATTTGCTTTTTTTATACACTCAGCAAGACCTGGCCTTTGGTCAGTTGGAAAAGTGGATGCAAGGGTTTTGTTGCTCCACACTCCCCCCCTTCCCTCCTCCCTTTTTCTTTTTGCTCTCCTTTCATGATTTGTCTGTCCCCATTTCACAGACCCTTCTCAGGCCTCTGCTGCCATCAAGTCACATCCCATCACTGAAGAAAATATTACGATAAACTCATTGCCACAAGGAGTTTGCCACGATGGGAGATCCAAAAGAAATGGAGTGAAAATAGTTTGGCTTTTCACATTTGTCTATCTTATCATATGTCAAGCTGTCAGCCTCAATAGCTCACTCCTGCTCAATTCACAGGGTCAATGGGTTGGCTACTCTTTCTATAACACTGCTCTTCCCCTTTTCTCCATTCACACAATGACCATCTCAATTCAGGCCCTTACTACCACTCCTGTGCTAGCCTCCTAACAGGTCTCAGCTCCATTCCATTCTCTACTCAGTTAGGTGGACACAATATTAGGTCTGGGGTTATGTTTAAATCTGGCCTCAAACACTTACTGTTGGTATGATCCTGGGCAAGACACTTAACTTGGTTTGTCTTATTTCCATCATCTGTAAAATGGGGATAAAAATAGCACCCACATCCCAAGTCCTTGTGAAGACTAAAAGAAAGAACATTTGTAAAGCATCTAGCTTAGTGCTTGGCTCATAGTAAGCTATGATTGTTTTCCTAATGGACAGGTTTTCTCCTGCCACCTCCTTACTCGATAAACACCAATGACTCTCTATGACCTTGAGAATGAAATATTCCATTATGGAATATTATTGTTCAGTAAGGAATGACCAACAGGCTGATTTCAGAAAGGCCTGGAGAGACTTACACGAACTGATGCTGAGTGAAATGAGCAGGGCCAGGAGATCATTATATACTTCAACAATACTATATGATGACCAATTCTGATGGACCTGGCCATCCTCAGCAATTAGATGAACCAAATTAGTTCCAATGGAGCCGTAATGAACTGAACCAGCTATGTCCAGTGAAAGAACTCTGGGAGATGACTAAGAACCATTACATTGAATTCCCAATCCCTATATTTTGCCCACCTACATTTTTGATTTCCTTCACAGGCTAATTGTACAATATTTCAGAGTCCGATTCTTTTTGTTCAGCAAAATACACTTATTGTGTATCTAATTTATACTTTAATATATTTAACATCTACTGGTCATCCTGCCATCTGGGGGAGAAGGTGGGGCGAAGGAGGGGAAAAATTGGAACAAGAGGTTTGGCAATTGTCAATGCTGTAAAGTTACCCATACATATAACCTGTAAATAAAAGGCTATTAAAATAAAAAAAAAGAGAATTAAATATTCTCCTATTATATATGACACATATTATATTACGTTACACAAAGCAAAAACACTCTTACACTCAAGGAGCTCACAATCCAAGTTTCTTGTAGAACATATTAATTGAACTCATGAGTCTGAAATCACTGAGAAAGAGGGTATGAAAAGAGAAGGGAAAGGGGCCCTGGTTAGAGCTTTGGCTAATGCTCGCACTTGGATCATAGGAGAAAAAGGATAGTCCCATAAAGGCTACTGAGAATTCTGTAGAGAATCCCCTTACCCATAGCCTCACAGCTCCAGTGGATCCCCAAAAAATTAAGCTTAGAGATCCACTCGCATCCCATATAAGAATGAAGTGAACTTCCACCCATATCTGGAACTTTAAGACTTTTAGGAGTGCTCACATACAACAGTCTGTATTCCTCAGGAAATTGGGCCACTTGAAACTATGAAATGAGGATGATAAACAAACTTACTTATGAAAAGCTTATTAGTCTCAAATGAAGGGATGCTGCCCAGATCTCCATTATTGTTATTTAATGTTGATCCTCTGCTTAGCCCTTCAAATATATCTTTTCAATAGCCTATTACTCTTCATACTGAACTCTATTTTCTCCCACAATCATGAATCAGTTCCAGACATGTGGTTATATTTCCAGCGAGGTCCACGGCAGAGCAGATACATGGCTCCGATTAACAATCATGCTAGTCCTCTCGGGTAGGTAATGAGAACCACACTATCTGATGTCTGCAAATGTTCCGCTCCATCCTGCTTCTCCTGAGTGCTTATGAAGCCCTGGAGAAGATCATGCACACAAACTCTTAGACTATTCATGAGATTTTAGGCGTAATCCACTCGAAGAATGTTTTCTCTACAAATTTTACTCTGTTCCTTCTCTTCTCTACGTGCTAAAGACCAGGACCCAATATTAGTGTATGTGGCTCCAGGTCAACACCTGTTTCCTCACTCCCCAGCCTGTCCCTTTCCCCTTCCCTTCACCCACACAATACTCACTTATTCTCTCTTCCCCCTTAGTTCCCTCCAGCCTCCCCCACTCCCAATTTGGGGTTTCTACTCCTTAGTCTAAATCTCCTTTCTCTCAGCACCTGT
Source organism: Antechinus flavipes (assembly GCF_016432865.1). Lineage (NCBI taxonomy): Eukaryota > Metazoa > Chordata > Mammalia > Dasyuromorphia > Dasyuridae > Antechinus > Antechinus flavipes. The sequence goes on from NC_067402.1 coordinate 27,342,455, forward strand.
TCTTCAGTTACAATTAATCTTGTTTTCATTTTATTCCTGTGCCATTTCATTTGAACAGTGCCCCAGCGAAAGCCCAGCTCCGTCAAAACCAGCCCTTCTTGAAGAAACAAAGTGTGTTTTTGAAAATATGTCACTCCTGAAGGATGATTAAGTTTAACCCAAAGGTTTTTGTTCTTGCTTCCTAGAACTTGAGTGATTTACCTTTCTCGGGAATTTTAAGCTTTAAATAAGAGAGCAATTTTTTTTAGTAACATCCCAGATTATAAGGTTATGAAACATGTGACATGAAATCAAAGAGACTTAACATTCCAGGAGTACACCTGATCCGCACCAGGCAATCCTTTCCCAAGTCCCAGACGTGGAAGCAGCTTTCCTGATAAGCTCATATCTCATATCCTGGAGGAGAGCTGGGGCAGTGGGGGTCAGGGATGAAATGGGGATGCTCTGGGACAATGGCAGAATACCTGAAAAATGAATGAAAGCTACAGTGAAAGGACCAGGACCCACCAACAGTTTAGAGCTGAAAACCCCAAAGTCTCAATAAACCTGGTTCTCGGAGATGAACTAAAAATGGGTAAGTTTGGGCCCACGAGCACGTATCTCCATGGGCCTAAATGTTATTCAATATGCATATCTTGGCTATGACCATTAGCCTTAGAGAAGAGCCCCAAAGCAGTCGTTATTCATTATACACAAGGAAAATGTCTAATAACACAAGTAGAGCTGTATCCATACAGATCTAAAAGCATGCAAAGGGTCTAAAAACTGATACATTCTAACCAGAGCAATCCTGAATCCCCCAGAATTTCAAGATTCTGTGGCACTGGGTAGAGCACCCAGAAGGGATGGCAGAAGGAGGGCCTTTGTGACTGGGTCAGGCTGGGCAGAGCTGGGATGGTTGAGATGGGATGATTCTTGTGGAATACCTCTGGGGACAAAGGGTGCTCTCAGGGACTGTCTCAGAGGTTCTTGGTTTCAAGTCTCAAACCTAGGATCTGCCACTTACTACATATGTGATCTTGAACGAATCACTTAGACTATTTAAGTTTTAGTTTCTTCGTTGATGAAGATGAGGGGCCTGGATTCTAAAGTCTGTTCAACTTTGAAATAGGTGATAATAATATTAATGTTTTACTATATATTTGTGTGTACATTTATGTGTATGAGAGAGATAAATATGATATATACACATATATACATATATATACATATACATACATACATATATATATATATATACACACACACACACACACACACACACACACACACACACACAACTATAAAATGGCTTCAAGGCTACCTCTGTCCATTAAGCTCCGTTGCTGGCTACAGTCTTTCCTCTCTTCCATTCCTTCCTTTCCCTTCCTTTGTTAGCTTGGAGATTAACATAAATGGGTCAATGAGATGCCCTCAAATATGGCTTCAACCAATGTTCTATGTAGTATTTTTCCTAGATTATACTTTCCCTGAGAATTTCTTCATAGAAATTCTCTTTCTATTTCTCTTTCATTTAAACAAACAAGACCATTTGGTTCTTTCTTTATGAGCAGACTGGGGGCAGATTGCAGCCCAGGATGCCCCAGTTTACTCTAGCTCTATCTATAGGTTTCTTCAAGGCAGCTTCAACACATCACCCTTTTGGTGCTTTACTTGTCTGTCTTACACAATAGCAGATATGTCTTTAGCTATGAATTTTTAGAATATTCCCTTATCTTTTCCCCTTAGATGTTTACACAAGTAATTTCTAAATAATCCTTCACAGTCATTTGATATGCATTGCCCACTTTGTCTCATTACATAAGACCTGTTGGACTGGAATGCCTTCCAAATGGTCTCTTAAGAAGAAAATCTAAATCATTGAAAGTGTGTGTACATATATATGTGTGTATGTATATAGGTATATGTATGTGAATGTATATACAATATGCATATATATGGAAATATATGTATATACATATATCTACACAAATATGATCGCCCCATTGACTGACCCAAGCCATTTGCCATTTTAATCTTTCATGATATAAAATAATTCTATTGTTTTTAATAATTTTTAAATTATCTAATTGCCCAATGAATAGCAATAATTCTTCTCTTTTTGCAGTAAATAATATACAATATTTGAATTAGATAATCTCTGAAGAATTCTTTGACATTTAGGGCACATTTTTGAAAATTATTTCAATTTGCTTGTTAATGAGACTACCACATGATCTCAGTTAGATACTATGTTATCAAGGTACTATGGCAAGAGTGCTGAATAAAGAATAGAAAGACCGGTGTTCACATCTAAGCTCTGTCACTAACTAGATGATCTTGGGGAGAAATTCACCTGATTGGAAGTCGGCCGCCTCATCTGTAAAGTGAAAGGCTGGTCTAAAGAAGCTTTAACTACCTTCCAATTCTCATCTTAGGAATCAGTGCTACGAAGGAAGAAGTTTGATGTGAGTTGGCTGAGATGCAATCTGCCCTATGATGCCACGATGAGAAGCTATGAAGGGCAGTCATCTAGGAGTGGGCCAGCGGAATGAGCCCGAGTTTTCTCCTGGGCTCTGGCAAATGCACAGTGACCAAACCCCTGAGAAAGAGAAGGCTCTCAGCTTGCTCCAGGATTAGAAGGCAATATTAAACTTGAGGAAATTTAAAGATACTCAGTAAGGACTTGAACCCCAATATGAATCTTGCCTCTGAATTTAATAGCTCTGTGACCTTGGACAACTAATTTGAGAGTCAGTTTTCTCCTCTTTAAAATGGGGTAGTGGAGCTAGATTTTATGATTTCTTAATTCTCTTTCAGCTCTATGGCCTAATCTTTGGCAGTAGGGTCAAATCATGATACACTAGACAGCTGTCCAAGGAATTCCCCATTGTCCTAACACAAATATAAATCCCTATGTTTGGTATTTAACATTCTTCACAACATGGCCCCAATCTGCCATTCAGACTTCATTAGAGATTACTCCACTTGGCACACTTTACAGTCAGGTCAAACACCTTTGTAACTCTTCTCAAATCCAATACTCCATTTCCTGTCTCCAGAACTTTGTGCCATTGTTTCCCGTGCCTGAAATGCAGACTCTTTCCAGCTCTGCAGCCTTAAAACTCGGCTCAGGTGCCATCTTACACACAATGCCATTCCTAGGACCAGCAGGAGCTAGTGCACAGCTTTGCAAACCACCACATGTCTATTTTGCATCCTCTTCTACGGGTACAAGTTCTTTCCTCCAGTAGCGAGTTCCTTGAGCTCAGATATTGTTTCACTTCAGTTTTAATGACCTCTCATGCCTTGCCAGTCCCATTTGTTGTTCAGTCATTTTTCAATTGTGTATGATCCCATTTGGGGTTTTCTTAGGAAAAATACTATAGTGGTTTGTTGCCACTTCCTTTTCCAATTCATTTTACAGATGAGGAAGCTGAGGCAAACAGGGTTAAGTGACTCGCCAAGGATCACACAACTAGTGTCTGAGGTCAGAATGGAACTCAAGGAGAGGAATCTTTCTGACTCCAGGTCTAGCATTCTATCTACTACAGCGCCACCTAGCTTCCTGGACTACCACCTCTACAGAAACCTCTTCATCTTGGAAATTTACTCCTTGATTTTTCACATTGGCCATGCCCTCTGGCCCTTCAGCCTCCCTTTGCTTGGCTGTCTCCCCCTGGAAACTTCATTTCAATAATCTGGTCCATAGCAGGTACTTAGAAGTATTTGTTGATTTATTTTCTCTGCATACTTCTGGGAAATGTCTTTGATGGCTAATTCTCATCTACAGGCTCCTCAAGGAGATGCTCTCCCAAAGAAGCATTCTTTCCCTGCCTATCAGTTCTTGCTTTGACCCCCCCCCACCACTATGAATGGCTTCCCTCCATGTATGGATTGAGGCCCAGTTGCACAACCAACAAGTCAGAGAGAAGGAGAGATGGGCCAACTTACAAAGAAGCCATTTTGGCCTTGGAGATTTTCAATAAAGGAAAATGCAGATTTATTCAAGATATTGAACAGCTGTGTCTAATCAATAGCAAACCTGATCCAGTGTCTTTTTAACATGTAATAAAGTCCTAAATCATGTTTGTAATTCATCTGCAGAGAGGAATGTCCCATGGAGTGCACATCCATTATGAAATTTCAAGAAAAAAGGAGAAATTAAATATTATTCTAAAACTAATCAAACTATTGAACCCAAAGGATTTCTAGAGTTTCATGAGTTCTGTTGAATTTAATAACATATTTGTAATTTACTGAAGCAATAATTCATTCAAATGAATAACAGTGTATTCTGTATTCAGAAGATTCATAGCTCACATTTGTTGATATTGGAGGAAAGGGAAAAAACACAGACAAATGAATTAGTTCAATTTAAGATGTATTTATTAAGATTTTCTGTTTGGGGCAAAAATTTTGAGTGGTGGTGGTGGTGGGGTCAAAGCAAGAACTGATAGGCAGGGAAAGAATGCTTCCCCTACCAGATTGATAATTCTGTGATGGGTCATCTTTCTCTCAATTTTTTTCCTGGGCCTTAGTCATTGAATGGGTATTGCCTTAGATAAAGGGAAACCTGGGAAAGACCTCAATTTAAAGAGGCCACCCACTGCATTTCAGACCATTACCAGTTGTCTTGCCTTATTTTTTAAACCAATGGACTACAGTGACTGGGGGAGAGAAATAAGGCTGATGATTTTGCATAGCTCTACCTCCCTCTAAACCAATTAATTTGCAATTGAGGACATTGGTCCTTTTCATTAATGAAGGACAAACAACAATTAAACACACACCTTATGCCAGGTGCTGGGAAATACAAAAATAATATCAACTAGACTTCTCCAGATATCACTATCAATACAAAATGTCAATAGCAATATGGTTCCTCTTGGATTTTTCACATCAGAATCCCCAATTTTAATATACTAAGATAGATTTGGAAAGAGGAATAGGAGTAGTCTAGAATGTCAAGCCAGGAACCTCCAACATCAATGAGAAGCAGCAGGATAATAATAATAAATGAATGAATTAATGAATGAATGAATGGAATCTCACAGTTGGAAGGACCCTGACGGACCATCTTGTCTAACCCATCTACTTGGAAAAAACAAGCACAATTGTTTTTAGGCTTCCAAGAAGGAAGTGGAGAAATGAAACTCACCTACCCAAAACAGCTCATTCCATTTTCACATAGGTTTGATTATTATAAAGTTTGTCCCAAATCTGATTTTCTCTAACTCATATGCATTGCTCCTAGCTTTACCTCTGGAGCCAAGGAAAATAAATCAATTCCTTTTTCCATAGAACAACCCTTCAAATATTTAAAGACAATTACCAAGTTTCCTCTCAATTTTCTCTTCTGATACATATACCATTTTCAACTCATCCTTGTATTGCATGATAGAGTTTAGTTGTTTTTATGCTATCTCAAAGATTGATTCCTCTGAGAGTGGGATTGTGGGATCTGAGAGTGGGATTATGGGTTTCCTCCCAGAGTGCTCTCTGGACCTAAGAACTTCTTGCTCATATGAGCTCTCTAAAGGTGTGAACACAAGCATTATTTCTATCAGTTCCACTTAGTACCTTGTTTCTTCTGGCCCATAACACCTCCTTGTAAGATCAGATCAATCATACTGAACCATGTTAAATTAGATAATTATTGTCTCTATCAACTCTAATGAGTTAACACTTTGTAAGGATTCCAACACATGATCTCAAACTTCTTTATTTCCTTGGCTGTTTCCTTTTATGTGTTCCCCATATTGCCTATGTTCTTCCTAAAATGATTCTGTGATGTTGATTTTTTTTTTATTGGCATTGGGGTCAGCAATGGGGTTTTTTTGGGTCTGAGCTTCCTGGCTGCCCATTTCCTTACCCCACCCCTTTTTTTATAGAGATACTATAACATATGTTAGACTTAGGCAATTCTCCCAGATGTGCAGAAACACAAATGGAGCTCCTAGGCTGCTCAATCTGAAATGTTCTTTATTCTCAGCACTCTGAGCCAGGGAAGGTGGAGGGAGTCATCTGTACTCTGCTTATTTGCTAACAGAAAGCCCAATTCATCAAACAGTTCTAACTAGTTACGATCCTTCACTGAACAAACTTAGCTTGTGATGATTCATTTTAATTTACTTTAAAGGATTTCATTGGGCTGAAACTTTAATTAAAAAAACAAACGGGAAAGCCTATGAGGTCTGTAGAGCATCAATTACCCAGTCTTGATATCCAGCCCAGCAAATACCCTTTACACATGTGGGTCCTGTTAAAAATCACTGAAAAAATGTTTCTGAACAATGTCACTCACACCTTCTCCTCCTCCTCCAATAAGATATAGGATAAATTAACCTTCATTCTCACAATGGTCTTGAAGTAATTACAATTTCATTATGCCCTTCTACGCATAGCCTACCCTAACCCTTCCATTTTTCTACCTAACTCACCAGGTTGTTATAAGGAAAGTGATTTGTAAACTTTAAAGCTCAGTATAAATGTAAACAATTGTAGTTATTTTTATTTACTCCATTCTCAGACTTTATCTCATTCTTATTTACTACCGCAATTATTACATGTATTTTGTAACTGGCATGCATTGCTATCATATAATACCTCCCCTCACCTTCATTCCTTATCCTTTATTTTAAAAATTGTATTAATGTTCTTTCACTTAATAAAATAAACACTCACATAAATCTTCTTACAAAATCCATTCCCTAAGAAAGTTTCCAGTGATCAACTCACAGAATTTCAGCCTTGGAGGAAAGCCCAATGGACCTTCATCTACTTCATCCTATACAAGAACAAGAACTCTCACTACAGTATTGTTGAAAAATGATTATCTAGTCTTTGCTTAAGATTTCCACAATGGGGGGGGGAGAGAGACGATATTTACAAAAACCATTTATTAATCAGAATCACAATTTACTACCCATAAAAAGGTCTAATGACTTGTTGCCATTGGAAATATTCTCTTTAATAGACAGAAGGCTTCACTGTTAACAATCACCCTTCTTCACCTTCTTCCCTTGACCTTAACTTCTCAGTCAGCGGGAGTTCAACTTTCTGAGAAAAGACTCTGCTTGGAATATGTTAACATGGCATGTGTTAGACATTTCATAATACTTTTCCATTGTCCTGAATTCTTTTTAAAAAATAGTGAAAGAGGGGTTTGGTTTTTTAAAAAGTATTATTATTTTTAAAAATACATTAAATTTTACATTACTTCTGACCCTGATCAGGTTACAGGCCTTAGCAGTGTGTTTGGCAGGCTGCCTGCCATATTTATTACCATTTATAAATGGGACGCTTGTGGAGGAATGCAAATTTTATGGAGTTGGTGTATAAATGAACCCGTTATGAGATGACCAGATACACATTTTCTCTGACTGCTAAATAATTATATCACAGAAATACAGCTTGTGAATTCAATGTTAAAGAAAAAAAGGAAAAAATGTACTCTAGTCATCTTTAAAAGCATATTTGTCAAAACATTCTTTCAGCAAATGAAGACTATTAAGAGAGAAAAAGAACTAGGCTGAGGAAATGGTGCGAGAATTGTCCATGCTTACAATAGGCACTGTTCCATTTACCCATCTCAGCTCTGCCTCCAAACACCCATGGCTGTGTCTACAAGGGCAAAGGGAAGTTAAAAAAAAATGAGAATTTATTGGCATCAGTAATTATAGGCCTGCTTAAATAACTGAGCACTTACTATTTATTATTATTTCTCTTTATGTTCTCTCTGTTTCACTTAAACTGACCTACTAGCTAATCTCCACACAGAACATTCTAATATTTGCTTCTGTGACTTTCTGCAGGATGTATCCCAAGCCTGAAATATGCTCCTCAATACTGCCCTTTAAAATCCATAGCATTACTTGAAAGTTCAAAGGCCAAATCCTTGAATTTGGTCTTGAATCCTAATTGAGCTACACAAAAACCCTTTCCTGATCCTTCCATTTATTAGTGAATGAATGAACTGTATAAATTTCTAAACAAAATACAATGTTATTTTTCTGATTAAAAACAATAAAAAGCATAAAAATAAATTAATCTTATATAAATAGAATAAATAGCATTCACTCAATTTGAATAAGATGAGGAGAAATGGAGCAATAATGAGTTGTACCAGTTACACCCAGCAAAAGAACTCTGGGAGATGACTAAGAACCATTATATTGAATTCCCAGTCCCTATATTTTTGCCTGCCTGCCTGCATTTTTGATTTCTTTCACAGGCTAATTGTACAATATTTTAGAGTCCGATTCTTTTTGTACAGCAAAATAACGGTTTGGTCATGTATACTTATTTTGTATTTAATTTATACTTTAATATATTTAACATGTATTGGTCACCCTGCCATCTAGGGGAGGAGGTGGGGAGAAGGAGGGGAAAAATTGGAACAAAAGGTTTGGCAATTGTCAATGCTGTAAAATTACCCATGCATATAACTTGTAAATAAAAAGCTATTAAAAATAAATAAATAAAAATAAAATGACAACCCCACCCAAAAAAATTAGAAGCCGTTTCAGTACGATCAGACATAAAGTTGTCCATTATCTTATTATTATTATTTTAGACACTGATAGAATGCTAACTATAGCAATAAAATCTTCCCCTCTACCAAAAAAAAGCATCAGCATAAGAAGAAACAACAGCAAGAAGGAAGAAGAAACAAAACAAGAATATACATAAAGAAACAAGAGGAAGGAAGAAGGAGGAAGGAGGGAAAAGAAAAAGGGAGGAGGAAGAGGAGGTGGAGGAGAAGGAGGAGGAGTAGGAGAAAAAGAAGGAGGAGGAAGAGGAGGAGGAGGAGAAGGATGAGGAGGAGGAGGAGAAATAAGTACAGTCAAAAAAGAAACAAAATTGTCTTTTTTGTGCAAACATCACAAAAAACCATTGAAATTAATTAAAATAATAATTTTAGAAATGGCAGAATATAAACTGAATCCATTTAAATCATTAACTTTTCTGTAAATCCCCCCCCCCAAAAAAAAACCTAACAGAAAAAGATAGGAAATGAAAACCTATTAAAATAACTTTAGAATTATAAAATATTTGGGGTTCTACCTGCCAAGACCCACAATTATAGGAATATAATCACAAAATTTTAAAGAAAGCAAAGACAGGTCAAAATAAGTGGAGAGATTAATTCCTCATGATTGTACTATGACAATGTAAAAAAAATATTAAATGAATTTGCTTTTTCAGTGTCATACTAATTGACCCAGCACAAGATTACAACAGAGAACTATGCAAAATAATTAACAAAATTCATTCAGAGAAACAAGAAAATAAAAATCTTCAAGGGAAATAATGGAGGGGGGAGTTTGAGAAGGAAAGTTCAACTTCTCAAGCCCTGTTGCAAAATAATAATCACCTAAACAATTTTTTTAAAAGTTAAAAACATTTAAAACTGACTTTAAAAAAAGTTGAACAATGTAACCAATGAAATAAACAAGCTATAGAGGGAATTGAATGTAGCAATACAGCATTCAACAAACTGAAATAACTAACAGGGTAAGGGCTCACTATCAGATAAAAACAGTTGAGAATACAGGAAAGTAGCCTAGATGAAGTAAGTTTTGTCCAAAATCTCATATATCCCACAACAAGCTCCAAATACATATGTGGCCTATATGTAAAAGGACACATCTTAGACAAATTAGAAGCTCAAGAAAGAAAATATTTTGCATCCCTAGATAGAGATGGAATTCATCATAGACTGAGGGGTGGAAATGATCACATAAAGTAAACTGTAAAACTTTGGTCATACAAAATTGGAAAGTTTTTATACAAACAAAATCAATGCAGTTAAAACGAGAAGAAAACAACGAATTGGGGGAAATTATGTAGCAAGTGTCTCCAATATAGATCTGATATTCAAAATATTCAGGTGATCTAAAATTCTTAGTACAGATCAAAAAGCTTGAAACTATAATAAGACTTTTAGGATGCTCTGCATTTTGGGGATATCAGATTCTTTAATTTATTATAGCTTTTAAGTTACAAGATATATGCATGGGTAATTTTTCAGCATTGACAATTGCAAATCCTTTTGTTCTAATTTTTCCCCTTCTTCCCCCCCTCTCTCCCAGATGGCAGGTAGACCAATACCTGTTAAATATGTTAAAGGGATATCAGATTTTTAGTGGAGAAATTTGCTATATAATTTTTCCCCAGTTAATTGTTTTTCTTCTAATTTTCAAGCTCTTAAAGTTTGAAACTGTTTTAAGAGTTTGGGAAGATCCTGCCTATGAAGGACTGCTTCATATAATAGCTAACATTTACATAGCACTTTAAGATTTGCAAAGCACTTTACATATATTATCTCACTGTTTCACAAGCCTCCTTTTAATATAGATATTATTATTATATCCATTTTATAGATAAAGGCTCTAAGAGTTTAAATAGATTAAGTGATTTACCCAGGTTGCAAAAATAGTAATTGTCTAAGGAAGGATTTGAACTATGGTCTTCCTGACTGCAAATCCAGTTCATTAATCACTATGCCTCTTAGCTCCCTAAAACACAGAGTGTATATTATAAACACACACACACACACACACACACACACACACACGCGCGCGCGACACTCATTTCCCAACAGAAAAGTCGAAGGATAGCAACAATTTTTAAAGAAATTCAAGCTATTAATAGACATATGAAAAATGTTCTAAATCACTAATAATTAGAGAAATATGCATTAAAATGACTCTGAGTTTTCATCTCATATCTCATAGCAGTAAATCTTGTGCTGCAAAGTGAGACTGCTGGTCACCAGAAGGAATGTGTCACAGAACACCTGTGGATGACATGCCTTACCTCGATTATGGACACAGTGCTTTCTCTGTGGGTAACTAGAATCAATTCTGTGGACAAAGATTAGCTAGTTGTAAATCACTGACTTTATATCCCAGCTGCCTGCCATGTGAGACACACTCTGCATAGCCTTAGAAGGCAGGAGCAGTCAATGGGTGAAAGCTGCTGAGTGGTAAATTTAGGCTATAGCAAGAAAAAACACGATGATAATTTCTGCTCAGTTGTTTCTAGTCATATCTTTGTGACCTCTTTTGGCGTTTTCTTGTCAAAGATACTGGAGTGTCTTGCCATTTCCTTTTCCAGCTCATTTCACAGATAAGGAAACTGAGGCAAACGGAGTTAAGTGATTTGCCTAGAGTCATACAGTTAGTAAGTAACTGAAGCTGGATTTGAATTTCAGTCTCTCTCACTCCAAGAAGAGATCTATTCACTGTGCCAACAATTGAAGTTATCCAAGAGTGGAAGGATGGCTTCCCCTTCACTGAAGACCTTTAAGCAGAAAGAAAATGACCACTTATCAGGGATGTTATGGGGATGTTCCTGTTTGCACTAGTTAATTTCTGAGGACCCTTCCATTTTCAAATGATATGGTTCTGTTATTTAAAAACAGTCAAGGAGAAATCTAAATGATTACTTAGGAAGTTCCTTGCTGTCAAATAGACTCATTGTATAATTCAGCCCCAGAGGGTTCTACTTTCCTCCCCATTTTGCAACTCTGTGGTTCCTGGTGTAAGGCTGACTCCCTTCAGCTTGTCACTCCATCAATAGTTACATTACAGCTTAGAAAATTCAAGTTGCCTCACTCGTTCCCATGGCTGCCTTTGGTCTGACCAGCAGGTATCACCTTCAGAACAAGAGTGGAGTATCAAGATCAAGTCATTTCTCCAGTTAAATTTCTTTGCCTTTTTTTTTCTCAAGTCATGTGAAGTTCTCAAAATAGGGAATAAGATGCTTCTTATAGATCTCCAATTAAATCTACATAATCACTTCTTCAGCCACTGAAATATGGTATCCTCTAAAACCAATATGAGTAAGAGCCATGCCATATATATATTTAATGGAGTCCTCTATATTGGCTTTTTTTTTTAATCCAGCCATATGTCCTAAGAGATGAGTGACAGCAATATATGACATTTCAAGAGCCTGAGGCAATTCAGAAGAGTGAACAAGGACAACTAGACTCTATGGTCCCTCTAGGTTTTCTTCTGCATTAAACATGAAGTGGATTACATGGTAGGAAGAGAATGCATTGGAAATGCAATCACTATAATTATAACTGACACACATAGCACACTAAGGTTTGCAAAACATTTACATAATCTCCTTTGATCTTCCCAACAACCTTCTGGGGTAGCTACTACATGTACTATTATTCTCCAATTTAAAGATTAGGAAACTGAGGTAAAGAGATCTTAATTGACTTACCCATGATTACATAACTAGTAGGCAAAGGGAGATAGCATCTGAACCCAGTTCTTCCTGCCACCAAGCCCAAGGCACTGTCCACAGTACCACACTGCCTCTCCCTAGCCCTGACTGTAATAAAGTATTATTACATCCTGAAAATAAAAATTAACATTAATATGTATGGAGGGTTGGATTATGATTTTCTAATCAGGTGGTGATCTTATGTTTGAATCTCTTCCTTGCCAGAGTTGAATTGATTGATGGTCACTTCCCTCATCATCCCCCACCCCAAACTGAGTTTGTTTGCTTTCATTTAATTAATCAGGGACCCACATGAAATATAAGAAATGATCATGATATCTGATCCTGCATCACCTTTGATGTCAAACCTATGCAGACTCAGGGACATGTTGGGCTTCCAGCAGGGAAGACACCGGGGGACCCTCCAGAATCATATCATTGTTTACATTAAGTTCTAGACCTTTTGGATACTGGTCTATCCATCAAACCGAATTAGAAGGAGGAAAATCTTAAATAGAAAATGTCTCCTCCTGTGGTCTTGGAGATAGTTATTTTTTACCTTTTATTTGAATAGAGAAGACATCTATCTTTTGTTTCTTTGTTTCTTTCTCTTTTTTCCATTCTAAATCTTGGAGACAGTTACTTTTTACCTTTATTTGAAGTAATAGAGAATGTGTCTATCTTTCTTTGTTTCTTTGTTTCTCTTTTTTTTCTATTTCTAAATCATACCCAAAGGTTGGCCGTGAGGCTCTAGTGAGTGGTTAATAAATCTCAAGTAATGCCTTGATCGCTCATTCTGCTCTTTTCTATTGTTTTTTAAAACACAAGAGCTGTCTCATTATGTTAAGAAAACCAGGACATTTTCTGCACTTAAATGCCAAGCAAGGGAAGAAATCCCAGGGAAGCTAATAATGAAACCAAGCTGGTTTTCGGCAGCAGGCCCGCGTGCACTAAATTGGGACTTTTATGGGATCTTTAGGGCAATTTGCAACTTTCTCGGCACCACTTCATCACCCCCCTACCATAACGGGAGAAAAAGGACCGACTGGGAGGAACAACAAAGTCTCCATGACAGCACATGGCAATGTTGGGGGGAGGGGTGGCACATCTTCAGTTTCACAATGGGCAGTTCACTTTCACATCCAAGTCAGAGAAACGCAGAAGGGATGCTCGCTTTCCCAGAGCGGTCCAGAGTTTCGACAAGGGTGGAATTGGGACTTTATCCTTTTAAGGGGTTCAAGCACAAGTTTTTCCTTTGTTTTCCCTTCCTTCTTTTTACTTCTTCAAGGACTTCCCCTCTCCTAGTGACTCTGGTATTTCCCACATATGTTTTTGTAATGTCAATTTGTAGATATGTAATTTCCCATCCCACACCTAAGCTCCTTGTGGATAGAAACCTCTCTAGCACCTGGCTTATAATAGACCCAAAGGGAAGACTTGTTGAGTTCATGTGACTACTGGATTTCATTACTGTGGATGTTCTTTGGCCAGGAAAGTTGCAAGCCCAGGTCTTATCACTCAGATGTCAATCAAACACCAAGCATTTCCCAAGTGCACCCACTATGTGCCTGGCACTAGAGATCAAAAGAAAGGAAAACAGCCCCATGAGTTCTAATCTTGTCTCTGACGTTATTATGGTGAGAAAGGGAAGAAATGAAAAAAGATAGGAAGGGGGAGGGAAGAAGGAGGAAAGGAAGGAAAGAAGGAAGTCACCTTGGTCAAGTGGCTAAATGTCTCTGTGTCCCTGAATACTACATGTTGCAGAAATGCTTAAATGCATTGATGGAAATTTTCTTGCCCTATGTCAAGAAAATCACCAACCTGAGTACTATCCTGATTCAAAATGTATATGTGCATATAAATGTACATGTGTGTAATAGGAACCAAAATAAGGTATTATAATTTTATTGTATGTTTATATGTATACACATAGTATCTATATGAAGGATATTTTCATGTTTTTTGTTAACTTTCTCTCTTTCGCTCTGTCTCTCTGCCTCTCTCGCTCTCTCTGCCTCTCTCTCTCTTTCTTTCTCTCTCCCTCTCTCTCTCTTCCTCTCTCTTCCCCATCTGTCTTTGTTCCCCACCTCCCATTTGAAAGTTTTTTGAATATAATCCCATGTTTTTTTCTTTCTTTATATTCCCTAAGCTTAGAACCATAGGTAGCACATTAATAAGTTCCCAATAAGTGCCTATTGACTGGCTGAATGACCGGCAAGCCTTAACTTCCTACTTTTCACACAAGTGTAATTCCTTTTCTATGAAACAGCCCTTCAAAGCTATCATATTTTCCCCTGCATTCATCTAAGTTCCTTCAGCTGATCTTCACATGGCCCATTCCCATCCTGAGATTGTGTAAAATTTTCTACAGCAAAAAGAGATTGCAAGTGGGAAAAATTTAAGCCCTGCTAGGTACTGGTATCCTCCCCAAAAAGAGATTTCCCCCCACCCCCACCCCCTGCACCAAACACAGTCTGTACACCCAGAGTTTCCATCTCTTCTCATCTCACCTTCTTTGCACTGAGTTCCAGGTCCTTGGAGTGAGAAGCTGTATTAGACTAAACTACTATGCAAATCTGGTGTTAATAGGATTAAAACCTATTTACGTGTTACAGAGATTTGCCTTTTTACAAGGCCTTCTGGGAGTAAGATGGACAGCTCTGAATGGGACAAGAAGATGGGACAAGGTTGTGGGGTTTTGTTTGTTTCTAGCATTCAGATTTCACAACTGGCAGGGTATGAAGGATTTGAAGAGACCTTTCATTTTGAGCTTTCTCATGCTTCTAGATTCTGAGCCCTTGTTGCTCTCGATGCTTAGCTAGGTTACGGGTACTTAGCTCTCTTGGTCTTTGCTCATCAGTCAGTCTATCTAGCTCTTTAAAGATGAGTTGGTTCATGACTGAGTGATAACAGCTTCCTGGTGGCAGGCGCTTTATCTTCAGTGGTGAGAATGAAATGGTTCAGTGAGAGTCGAGTTAGTGTTTTGTCCTTCTGGCAAAACAAACCTTCTCCCCATTTGCCCGGAGTTTGACTTTACTATGGTGAGAAAGGGAAGAAAGGAAAGAAGATAGAAAGGGAGGAGGGGGGAGGGAAAGAGGGAGAAAAGAAAGGGAGGAAGGGAGGGAAGGAAGGAGAGTAAAAAAAAAGTGAAATAAAGAGAAAAACAAAGAAAGAAAGGGAGGGAGAGGGAAAGAGCCAGATTCAGAGAGCTAGAGACAGAAAGACAGAGCCGCAGAAGCAGAGTGACAGAGAGGAAGAGCCCTGAAAGCTGGTGAAATTCCTTTAAGTGAGCTTTAATCTTTCTGGAATGTCCCAAATGATTTCCAGATGTTCTTCGCACAGAAGTCAGCCCCGGCCCGGCCCTTCCTCCGCAGCCCAAACAAGGTGGCGCCCACGGCTCCGTCCGCGACGCGGGAGCTGGACCTAGCAGCTGAGATGAAGTGAGAACGGTGTGGAGAGCTCAGGCGAGCTGACTTTCCGGATGGTTGGGAAAGGGGGGAGGGGAAGCCCTGTATCCTCCCATTCTCAGAGCGCACCTGATCCCCTCCCCCCCCAGAGCCCCCAGCGGGCCTCAGTTTAGACCAGAGCCTTTCATTCGTTCCCTTTGCCAAACAGAGCCCTTGGGCAGGAGGCCAGGAAACCCCAAAGGCTCTGGCAGAAGTCCAATGCCTTCCCCTTCCCGGTTGAACACAGACATAGCCTCCCAGGGCTGGAGGAGGGCGGGGGTGGGTGGGTGGGAATGGGGGGGGGGGCGGCAATCCGGCCGGTCTCTTCAGGGGAATCACAATCTGGGGCCTCTGGGCAGTGTGGAGTCAGGACTTGGGGTTCTTTCGCCTGGGGGTCCAAAGAATTGGGGGAGGGAAGAGGTGACAGAGGAGACAATGTCACTAACTACAATCTTGTCATCTCTAAAAGTTGGTCAGCCAGTGAGCATTTATTAAGCACTTAGTATGTAGCAGACACAGTGCTAAGCGCTGGGAAAGGAAGAAAAGCACCACCAGTCTCTGCCCCAAGGGAGTTTGCTTCCTAATGAGGCAGGAGATAGCAGGGTGGCTAGAATCCTGGACTTTAAGGCAGGAAGATGTAATCCCTCATTCTATCTCAGTTTCAGCTTCTCATCTATGAAAAGGGGACAATAATATCAACTACCATGAAGAAAAGTTAAACTGTATTAACCAAGAAAAAGGCCCAACATTTGTAAATATTCAACTTCTTCTTTGGGTCCCATTTTTCTGTCTCTCATTGTCCTGGTGAGAAGATCCCTAAGGTCTGAAGACATCCATCAAGCATTATTGCTTGCATCAGCCATCCCGTCATCCCTTTGAGGTGGTGATAAGGAGATATTCTGAACCCTCTTTCTCTGAGGGTGAAACTATAACCTCAGGTTAACAACTTAACCTAAGTCAAGTAATGAAAGCCTTGTAGTAGCCAGCAGGGCTCCTTACTCCTAGAATGGTCTTTCCACAAATCAGCATTTCTTAAATAATGGCCCATGATCCTTGTGAGTCTGCAGGCTGCTCTCTTGTCACTTCAATGCTTATAATATAGAAAGGTCTTTTATGTTGTTTGTCATCAATTAAGAATTTGTCAGGTGGGGAAAAAAAAAAAAGATTGGGCTTGTTCTATGGTACCAGAGGACAGGGATAAAAGCAAAGGGAATACGTTAAAAAGAGGAAAATCTAGGCTTGATGTCAGTAGGAGAAAAAACATTTTTAAGAATTAAGGGAATTTGATTGCAATGAGCTCGGAAAGAAAGTAATGGGTCCATCTCATTCAATGGGGTTATTGGAAGGGAGGTTCTTTCCGGGGATGGATTCAGGGGATAGATTCAAGAGCTCATTCCAACTCAAAAATTCTATGGGCAATTTAAAAAAAGAGTTGTAAACTAATTTGTCTTCCAATAAAAGTATCTATTATGATGATTCTTGCTTTTATTTTTATTATTGGGGTAATAGTCAGGGCGATGAACTGGGTAGGTGATCTATAGAGTCTTTTGCACAATTAAATAATGCATAGTTAAAACGACTTAATAGAGCTCCATTCCTTTCAATGAATCCTATCTACTCCTTTATATTGTGAATATACATAAAGTTGGTTTTTTGATTATAAATCAACCAAATAAAACTTTATTAATAGCCTCTTTTGTGTCAGACATTGTGCTAGTTCCCGGGACAAACAAGAAGCAGTCCTTGTTCTCAAGGTGCTTTCTGATATGCAAGACAGCATATATGCTTTAAAACTGCAGTAAGACTTTTGGGGACACCCTATATACATGTACGTATACATATACTTAATATATACATACACACATGTACATATGTACCCCATATATAATATATGCATGTGTGTATATGTATACATATTGTATATGTGTGTGTGAGTGTGTGTGTAACACAATCCAAGAATACACAAAGGTCGTCCAGTAGCCAGTACAGAGACACAGACACAAAAGATCAGGGAGTATTTTTAGGCAAATGTTTGTGCAGTAGAACAAATATTGGGTTTGGAAAGAGTCAGAGGATCTGGATTCAAATTCCACTGCCAAACCAAACCCAGAAACTATACGAACAAATTATATATATATATAAACTTTTTATATAAATAAAATCAGATTTTAAAAATTGAAGAAATACTAATTGTTCATGAGTAGGCAGTGCCAATATAATAAAAATTATAATTTGACCTAAACTAATTTATATTTAATACCATCTCTGTTATTTTTTTTTAATTTTATGTACTCAAACTATTACCATTATCATGGTTCATTTTCTTTACCTGCCAAATGGGAGAATTCATTCCAACAAAATGACATATCTCACAGGGTTGTTATAAGGCTCAAAAGAGACTGCCTTGAAAAGGCAATATGGTGCTTTGGAAAGGGCTAGATTTGGAGTCTGAATAGCTGGGATCAAGTACCTCTTCTGCTACTGACCACTTATCTGATCTCAGACCAGTTTTGATCTTTTTTGGTCCCAATTTCTTTATCTGAAGATGACCACTCTTGGAATAAAGGACCCTTTGATCTTGTCCTAAACATTTTACCTGTCCGAGCAGCTATCGATGGGCAAACTTCCAAGGGTTGTTTGAGGATCAAATTTATACCATATGTAAAACATATCACAAACCTTAAAGAGCTATGTAAATGTCGAGTATAAAAATAATAATTAATAAAAGTGATAATAGTCTTAGTAATTAAAAAATATATAACTATTAGCTTGGTGTCTCCAGCAATAAGTCTCAGAACTACCTGATCCAAAAACCAATTTGGCTATTCTCTAGGGGCCAATGTCCACAGCTAGATTACAATCTATTCAAAAAACTAATTGACAAGGACATCTAAGCCCCCTGTGCTTCTAACTTTAGAAACCAAATGAGGGCTCTCCGTGTTTTATGTGGCATTTCAACTAATAACTGGAAATGCTATAAAACTGTGGCTGAAGCTAATTTGTGCACTCCAAAGGGACATTGGTTTTTATTGTCCTTACTCTACCATTTTTAGATTCATTCCAAGGTGGTTAAGAGCTAGAAGTGATCCTAGAGGGACCTAAAAAAAGGAAAGAACAGATATCTCAAGAGTACTTTGGGTTAATGAGGTGCATTAGACCTGCTTACTAATTGTTGATTTCATAACCAAAGATAACATTCTGATGTCCTACAGCAAGAAAACTAATTAGCAAATTTGTGAATTATGGTTCTATTTATACTTCCATTGGAAAGTATAATTACTGGTTAACTTAAGTGAGCCATTTACTATACCTTGTTTACAGATAATGGTTAATGACCTTGAAGTGAAATCTCTTACAAAGACCAAATGATTATCACTGATAATAAGATATAACAGAATTAAGAAGTTTAATGACTACATTTTCTAATTGTTCTTTTTTGATACAGAAGGCACCATAATTAGACTTTTCTTTAGTCCTAATATTTTACTTCCTAGAACAGTAAAAGTTAAGGATATATATATATATATACACATACATACATACACACACAAAAGTATGGAGTTATCTAAAAATGTTTTTATCATGTTCTCACTGGGGCTAGACATAAGGAGGACACCTTTCATTTACAACTTATTTAAATGAACTTTGCAGCTTACAGTCATAATATCGACGATATCATTTCCTCTTGAGTGCCTCAACTACCATCTATTATTAAGACAAGAGAATCAATGAGAGTCAGCTTGGCTAAATGGGGTGGAGGTGGGACTAGACAGTAAGTATGGGTTTCCTTTCTTGTAAAAGACCACCTAAGGCAGCCTCAAAATGTCTTCATACTGACAATGGTCTCATTATATCGTTCATCCAGCTTACAGGACGACAATACCTTATGGGCAACCATTTCTTTATGTGATTTTTATCATATAAAGTCAATCAGTCAGTCAATCAACAAGCATTTATTAATCCTACTACGTACCAGGCACTGTACTAAGCCATACAGGCCACTGGCCATACAGGTATATGCAAAAAGAAAGATAATGCCTTCCTCAGGTAACATATTCTAATGGAGAAGACAAACAAAGGAGACATAAAGGAGCAAAGGGAAGGGTAGCTCGAGTGCTTGAGTGCAGACTAGATAGGAATGAGCCATGCTGGGATACCCAACTTAAATGAAGGCTCTGGGGGAAGCCTTACAATCAAAAGAAAGAGCATAGGGACAGAGGGTACTTTCAATCTGTGAATTCCAGGATTGGATGTGTTTCCAGGATGAAGAGGCATCTGGGGCATGAAATATAAATAAGTGGCTTTAAATAAGATCCTGGTTCTGAAAATTTGGAGACATTGTTGATTCTTTAACTTCCTTTCCCCCAAGACATTCAGTTCCCAGATTTTATGATTTTCTTTAAGAATTATCTCTAAGATTCATTTCTTCCTTTTCATTTCAACTGTCACTGTCCTAATCCAGATGTTCATTGCTTCCAATTTACATTTTGAGAATATTCTCCAAGTAGTCTTTTAGATTCCTTGCCTTTAGTGTTTCCTCTCTTTGATTGCCTCATTTGTATTCCATCATTTAGCTGCCATTTTCCAAATGTGACTCATCTTAATAACAATCATAATGTTCCAACAATGGAGATTGAACTTGATTGATCTCTAAGTTCCCTTCTAATTCTCTATCTATGACCCTCTGATCTTCCTTCATCATGGAGTAGACATAACCCTAGGTCTTTGAAGGGGATGCCGATGGAACACAAATACTGGCAGGTTTTATCAAACAGAAATGATCCCAGTGAAGGGGCTGGAAATCAAGAGCATGTCAGTTCACCACGGAATAGTCTATCCAAGCCCACAGAGATACGCCACCCAAGGAATGACAATTAGGTGGATGGAGATAATGCCCAAGGAAGTGAGCCTCCATTCCTGGAAATAGCTCCTGTCATTAGAACATAGCAGGGTCATATGCAAGGAATAACCCGATTAGATAGGTCTTCACTCAAAAAGGTTCAGTAGCTCCCTACTGACTCTATGATGCAAAACAAAAAGTAGAGCCCTTCACAATCGAGATCCCCAGTATATCTTTCCAGGCTAATTAAACAACATGCCTCCTTGTGTGCTTGACATTTCAGTAAAACTGGCATTTTTGCTTTTCCCTGTTAGGTGACACTCCGTTTCCTCTCTCTTGTGTAGAGCCTTTGCAAGTTGACCTCCCTGCAGTTTCTGCCCATGCGGGAAATTCTCTCCCTCCTTATCTTCTAGAACGTTTGTCCCCAAGGGCTCTCCTAATTTTAGTAGAGTAAGCTGCTTCAATTCCAGTAGAATAAAAGCTTTTTGAGGGATAAGGCTATGTTATTTTTGCACCTGGATCCTGAATGTATGATATACAGTAAGAACGGACATGGGCTTTCAAAGTCAAAGCAGAATCTGAACTTGGGTGCACAAACCCAGTTGTCTAGTTTAACAGAGTCCATCTATCTTAAGTTTGATCTCTATGATCAAAACTATAAAATTAAAAGTTATGAGAGTGAAACGTGAACCTATTAACTCAACCATTTGAAAACAGGTTCCCTGCGGGATTTACTGGCCTCTTCTGCATGGAGATGCATCACTTTTACTCCACCCCCCCATACTCCAAAGGACCCACCTATAATGAGCTACTCCCTTCACAAAGAGAAGCAGATTCTGGCCCTGAGTGTCCATAAGAAATTTTGGCACAAAATACCAAACCAGATCAGTGGGGGTGACTTTAATAGATGAGTTTACTTTAATAATGAAAACAAAGGTAGTCACCGATTGCTTGAATTTCTGCTGACTAGAGCACAACTATTTAAAGAAAAGAGAATGGTCTGATGGTAAAGAATGGCATGTTTGAGGAAACCTTATAAAAATTCCATGAGTCGATGAAGACCTGTTTTACAGAGATGGCCTTAAATGTGCAAAATCTCTGTTTTTCTTTTAAACGACCTTTTCAAATGTGCAGCAAGGAGGCACCATGCTGAGATACAGTCAAAACACATCACATTTGCTGAAGCTTAACTACTGAGCTGAAAATACTGTCCCTTTGGAGTTGACCACATTTCTAATATATTTCAGAGGCCTGTTCTTCGAAGGCAAATGCATTGAGAAATGGGTTATGAGTAATTGCCTACATTGGTCATAACAGGAAGAAGGGGGAAGGGCTTTTTTAAATAACATTTCTTTCATGGACCTACTGATTGTTGAGAGATCAGGACTCTGCCCTAATTGTGTCTACCAAGGTCTTTATATCTTATTTCACTAATGGGAAATTGAGAGTTTAGCAATTATCCTTAAAAGAAAAAATTACTTAAAAGAATAGGCTTTCTCATAGCAAAAGAAAAGAGAGTTGAATGATTTCATAGAATCTCAGAGTGTGAAGGGATCTTAGTTGTCATATCATTCGTTATAATTTCAATTCTTTCTCCATCTCACCATTTGGACTTAGACAAGTAAAATTTGCCAACTTTTCACTGTTGATCCAATTCCACAAAGTTTTAGCCTTTTTACGTTCACATAATAATCTACAAATACAGAAAGATTGAGTTCATGGGCTCCCCAGTGTCTTTTCTCTCCTGGATTAACAATGGCCAACAATGATCCCCAATATGATGGTTCTAAGTAACCTTTTTTTGCCTTCTGGTCACCCTCCGTCCTCCTATTGTTGTCTAGCTTGTCATTGCCCCATACTGAAATTCAGCGACCAAAACTAGAACTGTTCCATATGTAGTCTCTCTAATGGGGCTGTCAACTCCCTCCTTCTTAATAAGCTGCTTGTATTATTCCTGGTCCTTAACCTCTTTACATCTGTTTCTTCACCTGCAAAAAAATAATGGGACCGAACCAGGTGACTTGAGAGTTTTAACACCTCTAAAACAGTATGATTGTATTAACAGAGAGAGGTTGAATAAGAAATACTAGTTGATATCCCCAAAGAAATTATAGATATCTTCAAAGAGAGAAAGGAGTACTTTCAACTGAGCACTGGGTCAGGAATATTTCAGCTCAAGTAAAACTTCAGACACAAATTAGCTATATGACCCTGACCAAATCATTTGATGTCTGTCTGCCTCAGTTTCTTCATCTGTAAAATGAGGGTAATTAGTATTTTACTGCCAAGGTTGTTGTGAGGATAAAATGAGAAAATAATTACAAAGCTCTTAGCACAATGTCTGGCACATAGTAGGCACTATGTCAATGTTAGATTTTATCATTAACCAAGGACTAAACCTGAATTATAAGGGACCATAGAAAGGGGACACAGCACAGTGGATAGAATGCTGGATTTGGAATCAGAAAAAAATCAGGATTAAATCAGGAAAATAATCTCTTTCTAGTTATAGCTTACTAACACTTAGCAGCTTTGTGACAATCTTTGGGGTCCCAATTTCTTCCAAGGCAAAATGGGATTAATATTATCTCATTTCCTATCTTATATAGATCAAATGAGAAAAAGTAAGTAAAATGTTTTACAAATCTTCAAAGGCTATCCTTAAATACACACATATACTCACACAAACATACATACAGACAGAAGGGAAAAGATAGGGGGAGAGACAGACAAGAGAGAGAGATAGAGAGACCGAGACTATATATTGAGAGAGACACAGAAAGATACAGAGAGAGAAAGAGGCAGAAAGATATAAAGGGACAGAGAAAGAGACAGATTTCATATATATATATACACACACACACACATACATATATATTTATGTATATATAGAGAGAGACTGTATATAAAGAGAGAGACAGAAAAATACAGAAATAGAAAAATAAAGATAGGAGATACAGATTTTATACTATATATATATGTATATATATATATATATATATATATATAGAGAGAGAGAGAGAGAGAGAGAGAGAGAGAGAGAGAGAGAGAGAGAGAGAGAGAGAAACAGAGACAGATACAGACGGACATAGAGAGACAGAGACTATATATATAGAGAGAAACAGAAACAGAGACTGAGAGAGAGAGATAGAGACAGAGAGAGAAAGAGAGAAACAGAGAGATAGAGAAAGAAAGAGCACTAGTTAAATATAATATCTTATGCGTATGGGGGTAAGGCTAAATAAAGAAGATGAACAAAAGATGATAAAAGTGGATTTCAGTGACCCTAGCTTTGAGCCAGAAAGAAACAAGCTTCTGATCCATTCTGTGGGGTCAGTCAAGTGAAATTTAGATAATATTTACTGGACAAAAATTCCTCATTTTCACATCTCTTTAATCCATAGTGTTCAAGAAGGAATTGACCAAGAAAATGCTATTTATGGAAAAAAAAAAAACCTTCTGATCTCTCTTACAAACATTACTTAGTTTTTCAAATATGAATAGACTATACTTTGTGTCTAATTTGGAGGTGCTCTTTCACAAAATATATATAGCAATTGTTCCATTTCCAAAGGAAAACATAAAATGTGAGAAGCATTTTCATAACACTGAAATGTTTTAAAAACTCTATTATGACAATATCACACCTGGCTTTGTGTTATTACCTTAGAGTTTTCAAGGTTTTCAAGGCACTTTACATACATTATTTCACTTGAGCCTCATGGATGTTATTTTCCCCATGTTAGCAATGATGAAACTGAGACTTAGGTTAAGTTACTTGCTCAGAGTAACACAGGGAAGGAGCATGTGAAGCAGGTCTGAACTCATGTTTCCCTAATTCCAATTCATTTGCCTCTATTTTATTTCTCACCCCTATTCCCACAGCAAGATCTACCTTAAAGGGTCTCCCAATAACAGTTTATACCATTACCAGAAATATGTATTCTCCTGTATTGGCCAATTAGAGTGTCCATAAATACATATCGAGCTATTGGTCCAGCCACGTACTGAAGTTTTCATTGTCAATAAGGAGGAAGGGAAGATTATCAACATAGCAGTGTCAATAAATTAAGAAAAAGAAAGAAGGCAATCATGTTAGCTCCTTTCATCAATTAATTGATCTTGCTCTCAAGTGCTTGGAAATTATGAAATAGGTTCACTGATGAGCCAAATGATTAGGATGGTGGTTCATACTTTTCTTAAATTGTCACTTGTTGCCGACAATTACAGCATGAATTCAGATACATCTCAGATCTCCATCAGGGTTATATAACCTCAAATTGGAGGTGATAACAGGTGTATCTGGCCCTGAAGTTGCCTTAGTAGCCATGGCGAATACCTCCAGGCTATGGAAGCACTGGGTATTCTGAGAACAATTTCCCTACGTCCCCGGGGAGTGGAGGTATAACCTTTTTTTGGGTGGGTGAAGGAGCAGGCAGGAACTATTACATCACAAGATTGGGTAAGTATTGTCATAATTTGTAATTTTATCTAATTATGCAAAATTGATGGAAGAAGAGTAAAAAATATACACAGAAAAGCAGAATTTGTAATTGATGACATGAAAAATAACATAATAAGTATTTAAGACAAATGCAGGTGAGTGAGAAGGGGAGCTAGTTATTAAAATGACTTCTGTGCTGCTGAAAGACAGGCTTTAAATTTTTATGTCCTCTAAATTCTGATATTAGGGGATAAAATCACCATCTCCCCACCCTAGTAACTTCTCTGCAATTTATGGAACATGAGATCTATTGTTCAATGAGAAATGCAAAAGTTGCAAAGAATATATTTTTCTCAATTATCCAACTGACCTCTAAGGTTTCTTCCAGAATTCAATGACCTAAAAGTAGTATTGAGAGAATGCCAAAATCCAGCATCCTTAAAAGTTGCAAGAGAATTTGGATACTGCTTTTGACTTCATCATCCCCTTTCTTCATGAGTATTGTGCCTCTCCCTGTCCCACTCTTCCCAGAATGTATAAACTCACCAAGAGCAGGGGTGGGTCAGTTTTTGAAATCGATGTCCCTGACACTTAGTTCAGTGCCTTATACATAGCAGGTACTTCATCTTTTGTGAATTAAATTAAACTCGAGGTTATTGGACCTGGCAGCAGACCTTAGTGATTGACCTATGGCCATGAGATGGCCAAAGGCTGTCGTCTTGCCTCTTATCATTGCTGAGCCATGGAAACTGTTTGCCATCAACTGGAACATTTCATGGAACCGTAGCATCCAAAAGGACATCTCAGGCCAAGGTCATTTAATCCAACTCCTAACTGATGATGCAGGAGTCTTTTTTTAAGTCACCCCCAAAAGTAGTGATCAGCTTCTGCTTGACTATTTCAGCTGTAGTATTTACTACACTTAGTGGAGAACTCACCACTCCATGACTTCATTAGGCAATCTGTTCCATTTTGGGCTAATTCTAATTACTGGGAAATTCTCCCATATTTTATTGAACTGAAATTTGCCCCACTGCAATTTCCAACAATCAGTCCTAATTCTTCCCTCTGGAATCAGCTGTCTTTCACAAGATATCCTTTTAAATATTTGGAGATAATTAGGTATAGTCCCACCCCTTAGGTCATTTTCTCAAGGCAAAATAGTCTCATTTCCTTCAACCGATTCTCACATGACATGCAAACCCCTTATCATTCACTTACTTATTATAGATTTAGAGGTTACAGGAATTTTAGAAGTAAAGTAGCCCAACTCCTTCTTGTTACAGAGGCCTAGAGAGGCTTAACAACATACCCAAAGTCACACGAGTTAAAAGGAGCAAAGATGGGGTTCTAACCCAGCTCATTTGACTCTCACTGCCATTTTCTTCCCACTATACCACATTGACTCCTATGGACAATACAATCAATGAATCAGTATAATCAATCAATCAAGTTATAGAACATATTACATTGTGTCTAAAAATTACAAAAATGAGATCATCCCTGTCCTCAGGAAGCTTATATTCTAATAGGTAGAGACAGCACTAATAGGGGAATACTGCCAGGGAAGAGAAGCAAAAGAATGGTCAATGGAGCAATTTGCCAGACTATCATGCTCTTTTTAGTAGTCATGATGATGATGCTGTTTGAATATTGTTTTCAAGGCAAGAAGAGGAGGTGGAAGGGATGGGGATGAGACTGCACATCAGGCAGATGGCTAAGTGTCACTTTTTATTGGATAGGGTATAAAGCACGACCTGAGGTCTACTAGATCTGATTGGCTGAAGTGTCCTTTTATTCATTGGCCAATCAGGAATGCTCAATCCCAGGGCAGAGTCCCACTGCTAAGTGGAACAGTATCCAAGCTCAAGAATATACTTCAGTGCAACAATTGTTTCTTCTACTCTTGACACTGTAGTTTCTTTAACATATCTAAGTAAAGCTTCCTACCATCAGGAAAGACGTTTAAATCTGTAACTGTACTTTAAGGGACTCTTACAGCTAAAAACTGAATTGAGTTTCTTGATAGCCAAGCCACATGTTGACTTACAATGAATTTGCAATCAAATAGAAGACTAAAATATTTCATGAGTGAATTGTCTTCCGATTGCTTCCCTCATCTCCTGTTTGTATAATTGATTTCATCAAACTAAGTGCCATGAACAAAGCAGTGATATAGTCAATATAGGTTATGGGGAGATCAAAAGAGTACAACCTCCTAAAGGATATTTCATCCAACTTGGATCTTCCCAGGAATCCTCTCTACATCAGTGTGGATGATTCTTCCACAGCCAACAAATGACCCTCCAACCACAGCCCCAAGTTGGAGGAAGTTAAAGTATGAAGTAAGCAGTAGAATTTTTTTTTTAAAGAAACAAATTCATTCAACGTTTGATGTCGGTAACTGCTTCCTAACATGAAGAGCTGCCCAAGAGTGGAATGAGTAGCCTCCTTTTTCCCTAGAGATCTTCAGGCAATGGTTGATTGACTGCTGCTTGGGTCATTCTTCCAGTCCATTCTTCACAAAGCTACCAAAGAGGGTTTCCAGAAGGCCGTATCATTCTCTTCCTCTGTAAATACCAATGGCTACTTCTTGCTTCTAGGATTCCATATAAATCTCTTTAGCTTTGAAATTCCATCACAGCACAAGCCTAACTTACTTTTCCCACCTTATTTGGCATTATTCCCCTTCCTACACTTCTGTAATCTAGATAAATTGTCTTTTAGAAAAATATTTCTTACAGATGACTTTTGCTTGCCCTACTGGGTCCCCAGGCCTTTGGATTAAATAACACCTCACTTCTGCCTCCTAGAATCCTCATATTTATCCCACATTTATTTTTCATCTATTTTATACATACTTAATTAGGTATAGTTTATTTCCTTCAAAAGAGTTTAGGGGGAAGGGATTGTTTTTTTTTTTCTTTGTGATTCCAGTACCTAGCATAAGCTTGGCACATAATAGGTGCTTAATAATTGCTTACTGCTTAATTGGGGAAATTCGAAAGGAGATTCTCAGTCAGATAAAATTTGAATGAGAGGATCTCTCCTGTCCCATCTAACCCAGGTTCTGTGAAAATTTGTTTCTCTTATCTTTCATACATTGTTCCTAATTCTGTCTGATGGGATCAAAGAGAATGTCTGCTTCCTCTTCTCAGTGACTTGTCTTTCCCTTACTTGAAAACAGCTTTCAAGTCTAGTATTCTCTTCTCCAGTCTCAATTTCCCCCATTCTTTAACCTCTCCTCACATGACACATTGGTGGCCCTCTGCTGGACAACTGTCAACTTGTCAGGGTCATTCAGCTCTAACCATAGTGTTCCCAATTTGATCTGGCTACAATACAGTAGAATAGGATTCCCTCATTCTTGGCTCTAGGTCTCACTTAAGCGAAGGTCATGTCTCCCATAGGTTAGTCTTTCACTTTATCAGTAGATGATAGTTCCAAATACTAGTGAGCCTTGATAGATGGAAAATTAGGATTTCTAGACAATCCACCAAATCATATTAATTTTTGGTGGCTGCCTTCCATGAGAAAAACCTAAAAGAATTCCTCTTTTATGCCTGGGACTTCCTACCCTCCCTGTGCCTCAACAGAGGGAATGGTAATGATCACACTCTCTGCCTGTCTTTTACAGGAGTTATCAACTGAGCTTATTGTCTGTGTGAGCCTTTCAGTGTCTCAGATAAAAGACGATGTAATCCACATTCACTTCATACAATGTATAAATGCAAATTATTAATAGCTTTGTGTGACTGGAGGCTAAAAAAAGACTCTAATTTAGAAGGGTATAATCCAATGAGAGGGAAAAAGGGGAATTTAGTGTTATGGCCCACTCTACAGAAACCTCAAGTTAGCTGGGGCTCATGCTAATCCTTTTCAATTATATGGTTTGTCTCCCATTTTGCTCCACGGACCAGACTGTGATCTAAAAGTTAAAAAAAATAAAAAAAGATTTCCCTCTCCCATCATTCTTGCTCTTGACTCTTTTCTTGAATTTCTATTATTTTCTAAAAGAATCTATAATTCAATATAAGGGAATTTCTTTCTTTCTTTTTTTTTTTTTTTAAGTAGCAATCATATTTAACTCTTGGAATAAAATCCCTCTCTGCTCAGTGCGGTCCAATGACCTTGGTAAGGTGTTCAAATGAGGTATAACACGGGAGCCCAGTGGCTGCAATGAGAAAGCAATTTCCCAAGAGACAGCTCTATGTTCAAGTCATTTAACTTTAAAACTAGTTCAATATTTGAACAAGATATGTTTTTATTTCCATTCAAGGTTTAAATGTGTTTCACTTTGAAATCAATCCTAAATCTCTGCCAGTTAAATTCTAACTCCTTTTTAAAAAATGGGACTATAGCCTACACTCTTGGGCTATCATGGTAAAGGAGGGAGAAAAATCATGTGAACAAAGCAGTTTAGCAAGGAGTGGCCTCCGTGCCAGGAAATGCAAGAATCACTCATCACTTGATCCATTAAGGAGGTTTTCTATTTTGAGATCTTTATAAAAAGCCATCTGACCTAGATTTTGCCAAAGATGAAATGCAAAAGATGACCTAGTGGCTTCACATCATATTAGCATTTTAAATGAGTAGGCTTTGATTAAATACTCTTGGCTTCTGCCTATAGAGTCAAATGTTCCCTGTCTCTTAGTTTCTAAGGAGAGAGAGAGTTTTTTAAAGGGAAAAAAAAAGATCAGAGGGCCCTAGGAGATAAGAGTGGAGTGGTTAAAGCAAGACACTATCCACTCAGGCCATGTTAATAACATACCATGAAGATAATGTTGCCTTTCTCAGAATCTCAAACTCAAAATTTCAGAGTTACAAGGAATTCCAAATGTCTATCTAGGCCAGTTTATTCCTGAAAATAAAAGTCCCTTCTAACAGGTGATCATTGGGTTTCTGCCTCCAAGTCCTTAATAAAGCAGAACATTATTTGTCTAAGTAATCCATTGCACTCTGGGATAACTATGAGAGTTGGGAAGTTGGTAATTTCAACAACTTAATTGTGCTCCTTTACAACTTTCTTTCATTTTTGTTGTTGTTTGCTTGTTTGTTTGTTCTTTCTGGTTCAGTCTTCTATGACAAGGTGGGAGTCTAATCTCCCTTTTTAATGTGATAATCATTTGAAGATAACTATCACATACTGCCCTTCTCACCCTCTCCACCATGTAGCTTTCCTTCATTTGACCGCAGGAGGCATGAACTCCTAGCCCTTCACCATCTTGGTTGCTTTTCTCTGGATGTTCTCCAGTTAGCTCATCAACGTCTTTTTGAAATGGCGGGACTCCAAGCTGATGCCATCCTACAGATGTGATCTGACCTAGGCAGAATATTGGAATTCAATCACCTCCCTCACTCTGGATGCTTCCTCTCTTTATGCAGCCAAAGACCACATTTATCTCTTGTGGCTCCCCTATCACACTGCTGATTCACATCAACTTTGCAGTCCAGCAAAATCTCCAGGCTGCTCCCAAATCCCCTAATCAGTTCACTAGATGACAATACACCCGTCATTCAAAGGCAGAAATGTTTATGGCGGCCAATATTGGTTAGGGAATAGAAGTGAACATACACTTAGGAAATGGTTCTAGACTTCAAATTTCAGGATCCTTTTTTTTTACAATGAACAAGTGTTTTTATTTGCTTCCTTGGATTGATACAATACAAGCTGACAACAAGTTTATAGGGATTCTATAATGCTTTTAAACAATTTGTGTTTTAGTCATCGTGACTGTGTCTCTATAGATTTGAAAAGTAATAATTAAGCTAGATTTGAAATATTTATTCATTCTCTATAAGGTATTTCCTCATTCATTATTGGGAATTATGTCACACAGTTTCCTGGAGCTAAATACAAACCAAAATGACAGGACTTGCCACTCATATGGATTTAAGACTCTCCCCCCCCCCCCAACTTTAATATCTCTGTGGTACACAGGGACCCTTAGTTCCCATGTGAAAACCACTGTCTTAGGAGAAAAAGGAAATATGAACAACCTTGACCTCCCAACCTATACAAGTCATCAAAAAAAAATATGCATCCAAGTCCTGAGAACATTGAGGGCAAAATGAAAGAATCAGACTTTTCTTTATAATAATGATAATTTACATTTCAATAACTCAGAGTAAGATTTGCAAACCACTTTCCTCACAATGAGCTTCTAAGAGAGCCAGTGCGATAATTATTGTTCCTGTTTTCTAGATAAGGAGAGAAGTAAAATAGCATAGGTACTAGAATATTGGTCTTAGCATTAGGAAGAACTGAATTCAAATTCTGTCTCTGATACTTACTGGAAGTGAAATCCTGGGCAAGTCACAATATCTCTAAAATCAGTTTTCCTTATCTATAAAATGGGAATATTAATGCTATTTGTGCTTTGTAGATTTAATAGATTTCTTAATGGAATCCTGAATAGATCCCTTTTCATCTGAACTCATCTGCTGGTTGCTCTTCCTCCTATTACATACATAGATCTTATACTTTGAATTCAAAGTCTAAAGACAGCTGAAAGAGTTATAAAGAACATAGGAAATATACATGAAAAATGAATATATTAGAACATTAGGGAACTGAACATTTTTATTAGATATCCTTAAGGAGAAACTATGTATATGTACAGACACACACACGTACATCCATGAGTGTTCTAAAATCCTTAGGGCACTGCGCTATGTGCTAAGGATTCCAAGACAAATCGAAAATTAAAAAGTCAAGTTCAAGATTATAATCCTCCCAGCCAGAAATAATTTCTCTTTTCTTGGATCTCAAAAGCACTTAGTCTATCTGTTTTCTATGCGGTTATATTGGTCTTCTTGAAATTATAGTTATTTACATAAGCTCCCTCTACTGCCACAGCCCCTTCGTCCCAATGATGATGAGTCCTTCCCGGAACATCTGTTTGGAGGAAGAGCCAGGACAGCCCTTTTCCATTCCTTGCTCACTCTGCTCCTGACTCCAACATCACCAAGCTCTCCCCTTTTCCTTCTCCACCCTCGCCCTCTTTTGCTTCACTGTAACTCCCAGAATGACAGAGATGAACTCTTTGTACCTATATTTGTATTTCCTGACTTACCACCTGCATACCGAGTAAATATAATGAATGCTTATTGACTTCCGTATGTATACATGTACTGAATCCATCCTCCACAGAGAGAGCTGATGGAAAAGCTCCTTCCCAGAGGATGGCAAAGTTGGGAGTAGTTTCAATCTAGGCTTATCAACAGCATGCCAGAACCAATGAACTCATGGATCTTTCCAAGCAAGTATAGGTATCCTATCATTCCCATTGGATTTTGTGCTCCTTAAGGTTAAGGAAAGGGAGAAGACAAGCTTTTTTTTTTTTTTTTAATTGTTGAATGAATCAGCCCCTAGCATAGTATATTGAAAACAGTCTTGCTATTGAATCATTTTCAGTCACATCCAACTTTTCATGACCCCATTTGGGGATTTCTTAGCAAAAATCTCGAAGTAATTTGCCATTTCCTTTCCCAGATCATTTTACAGATGAAGAAACAGGTGAAGACAAACAAGGTGAAATGGCTCACCCAGAGTCACATAGCTCTGGACCAGATTGGAACTCTAGCTGCCCCACTGAAGACAGTAATTCCTAAATAAATATCTGCTGAATTGAAACACATAATATTTGAACTTGAACTCAGATCTTCAGATTTTAAAATATCTGATTCATTTAGATAACCTTAAATCACTCCCTCCACTACACATTTCCTGTTAGATCAAGAAAAGCAGATTTAAAGTTGAGAAAAAAAATTAGAAGTTATTTACTCTGGCGCTACAAATCATAGAGAAAGAAAATAAGGCTCAGAAAGAGGCCTTGCTTATGGTTATATTTCCCATACATGGCAGAGGTGATATCAATCAATCAATAAGCATTTGTTAAGGACTACTGTACAGTAGGCAGGGCAACCAGATGGCTCAGTGGATAGAGTGCTGGGCCTAAGAATTGATCTCAAGTCCAGCAGCAGGTACTTATTAGCTGTATGATCCTAGGCAAGTCACTTCTAACCTTATTTGCTTGATCCATCAGAGGAGAAAATGGCAAACCATTCCCGTGTCTTTGTCAAGAAAACCCATGGATTGTATGGCAAGCTACAATCCACAAGGTCAGCAAGGATCAGACATGGTTGAATAATTGAGCAATGAGGCGCTGGAAACACAAGAATAAAAACAAAACACTTACTAAAAAGGCATTTACATTCTAAGGTGAAGGAAAAATCCATTTGCCTGCTTCCATCTTCCCACATTGCTGGTCTTATCTTGCCAAATTCACCATATCAAGCACCTCTGGGTTTTCCTTTCCCTTACCCATAATGTTAAGCTGGTGTGTGTGTGTGTGTGTGTGTGTGTGTGTGTGTGTGTGATCAAGTGCTTACTAAACCCTTTTTGAATGATTGATTGCAAGTAGGAACAGGATAGAGGAAGACCTTTCTCATTTCATTTGGGAAAAGACAAAGGAAGATTCCCTATTTAAGCTGGAGGATCTTTTTGGAGGCTGAAGAAAACAATGGGACTGTAAAAGTGAGATTCTCCGAGACCCTGATTATTTAAAATACACTAAAATCATACTCCCCCAAAAGGAAAAAAAAAATAAAAGTTTGGCTGGCCTAAGGAAACCTTTATCTGATTCTAGGTTGGTCAGAACAATCAGGACAAGGGCAATAACTTGGTATTTGGGATTGGCAGAAGGTGAGGGGGCTTACTTAAATGGGATGGCCTGATTTTTATAAAATGAGAAACAGCTTTGACGTCAACGCTGTCCCTGAACTGAACTGTTTTTAGGTTCATTTTGGGTTCAGTTAAATTATCCCTTCCTTCCTGCCTGTCCCCTTGCTACTATTTCCCCTAATCCTGACAGCATTGTCCCTCTACTCTGATATGTTTCAGACTGACCAGGGATCTCGCAGTCTCCACCCAGCCACCGACCCTAGTCTATGCTTCCTAATCAAGGTTTACCCTGAAATGTAATCATGGCTATCTGGAGATGGGAACTGGTGGAGAAAATGGCAGAGTTTCTGAGGAGGAGAATGGGCTAAAAGTCAGAAGAAGGGAGGAGGGGGCACATGGCGTGGCTCTGAGACCATTTAAGTCCTTTCTCTATACTGCTCTCAACTCCATAACTTTTTGGTATAATTAATGCCTACTGAATGTATTGAGAACTTTAATTTTTATCTATTCTCTTTCCCCAATTATTAGTGGGCCTGGAAACATGTTGGATGGAGTGCTAGCTGTAGATTCAGGAAGACCTCACATCAAATCTATTTTTCAGACAGTTAACTATATCATAAACTCTGTGTGCCTCAGTTTCTTCATCTGTAAAATGAGAATAATAATGGCACCTACTCTCCAGGGTTGTTGTGAGTTTAAAAAAAAAGATCATTTAAAAGTATTCTACACACCTTAAAATGCTTTGTGCTAATGCTATTATCATCATCAACATTATTATTATTGTTTTTCTGATGAGGTTCAGTCCTATTTTTTTAGGTTTAGTAAATTAAAAATGATTTTGCTTGCAAGGATCAGTGTTGAAAAAATCACCCATGTATATGTTTTGTAAACAAAAAGATATAATAATAAAAAATGATTTTGCTTAACTTTAGCTGTCTCAATAGGAAATGATCGGACTTTGTTCAACTAATACCTTCTATAAGGAGAGAATTGGGGACTGAGCTGCGGGGTTCCCACTGACTACTACAGATGGACACCACTTTGAGGAATGCTGACCTAGGAAAATAAAGTCTCATAGAACAAATATACTCCAGGGTGTCAGGCAGTTCATATTTCACAAGTATTCCCTGCAGGGTACTTGAAATAGGGAACTGCTCGAGTGCATCATTTGTCTGTGCATCACTCACTATCCAGCTGATGGATTACAGAGCACAGAAAAGCTTTAAGCTAAAAGTCATCGGAGTTAGCTGCCAATGGAACATAATCAGAAATGATAAGGCTCTTCTGAAACGCTCGTATAAATCAAAGGGAAAGATGATTTAATTCACATCCAAGTTTAGGGGACCTAATTAGAGTGGCAAGTGAGATGCGCCATTAGTGCAGCACCCCTCAGACTCCCTTTGGTGATTCCTTCTCTTGGTTTAATCACTTATTCCCCTTTGGGATCCATCTTCACTCTTAGAACTCTCTTTCGGTTGTGTTTGACTCTCCGTGATCCCATTTTGGGGAATCTTCTTGGCAAAGATACCAGAATGGTTTGCTATTTTTTTTTCCAGCCCGTTTTACAGATGAGGAAACTGAGATAAGCAGAAGTGACTTGACCAGTGTCACACAGCTCGTATCTAAGACCAGATTTGAACTCAGGGAGATGAGTCTTTCTGACTCCAGGTCTGGTGCTCTATCTTCTGCAGCGCCACCTAGCTTTCTGAATGTCTACCATAATACAGAAACCTCTTCATCCTGGAAATGCATTACACCCTTTGACGTCTCACTTTGGGAGTGTCCTCTGGCCTTGCAGCCTCCCTTTGCTCGGCTGTCTCCTCCTGGATGCCCAAATGCCCCCATCTTCCTTCCTTCCCAGCACTGGCTACTGTCATTCCTTTCTTCCCTTACTTTTCAACTCCCCTTTTTATTTGTGATCTCCCTCATTGAAATATAAGCTCCCTGGGGGTAAGGGTTGTTTGTTTTCTGCCTGTGTTTATATTTCCAGTTCTGGGCATTTACTAAGTGCTTAGGAAATGCTGGTTGACTTGATTTGACTGATGGGAACCAACTAAAATATGCACTTCACAAATTTAGCATCTTTCTATGTCCCCATATTCAGAATTTGGTAGAATATCCTGACCTCCTCTTTATACCATCTTTTGCCAATTCCCTAACTAATCAAGGAATCCTGACTTGGCGGAGGTCAAAGGGCAAAACTCCAACCAATCACTAACAAACTAATCATAGGATAAAGAGCTGAAGGGGACCAAATCTAATGGAAACCCTGGAAGCAAACTATGCTTCATTTCTTTCTTTGTATTATCACTTCTGGGGCAAGAGAGGTGTTCATTAAATGTGGCTGCTCGACTCTGGTGAAGGGACATTGTGGTTCCAAATTCCTGCTACAAGAACTGTGAGATTCTCCAAGTGATGGGTAACCCTGAAGTCTTGGTCTCTCCTGATTGGGTGAAAAGTGTTTGTGGCAAGTGTCCAGATATGACTTTTACTGAACTGATTCTACTGTGGTGTAATTAGATTCAAATGAGAGCATTGAGGGAACGCTTATTCTCTAATGTAGATGTGAGCAATGCTGAAAACCGAGAGAGGATGACAAATTAGGTAAACTGAGGTAGCAGAGTGCAGCGAGAAGACCTGAGCTTTGTCATACCTAACTATGTAACCTTTGGCAAATCTCTGGATCTCAGTTTGTTCATCTGTGAACGGAGAGGTTGTACTAGATGACTTTTAAGATCCTTTATAGCTTTAAATCTCCGATCTGGATGTTCTCCCTCGATTCAAATTTAATCCTTTGAGCAGGGCTTATTATATTTGGAACCACAGTGCACAGAACAGTACTCAACACACAGTATTTCATAATTACCTTTTCATTTATTCATCTACTTATGTTGTTTTTCCAACATAATATTATCATTCTTATTAACATAACATTTTATAGTTTCAGCACTGCAATTATGAATGGCAGTCAAATGTCCATTCTGAACCTGCAAACCTTTTTTTTTTTTTTAACCCCGCCATACTGACAGAATGGTACTAACTCTGCATTTGAGCACAATTCTGAAGTTTCTGTTTACCTGAACGAATGATCCAGACATTATTGCTTCAGAACGGGCATTATTAGGATGCTTTGCTTTATCTTTTTGTTTTTTCTAAACTCATTAGAAGACCGGCTTAAACCTGGCTTCCTGATAGCTTCTTTATGAAAAAGAATAGCATCTAGTGGGATTTTTTTTTTAATCCCCATTCTAGCTTTTCAGTTTCTTTATGGGAACAAATTGCCATCAGTTAAGCTTAAGATATATGTGGTCTGGTTACCTTTTATTAAACTCCCACCAGTCTACAGGAGTGGAATGTCCAAGAAATGCATGTGCAGTATTGTGAATAATTTATTGGCCACAGGTTTCACCACAAGTATTAGGCTATAAATTACCCAGCTTATTTATTAAGCAAAACTTGCTTTTCAACCAATGAGAAAACTTCAGTTCCCAAGGCAGGGCTATATTAAGAATCAAATCAATCACTCCAGTAAGCAAGCATTGATTAATTGCCCACTTCATGCCAGGTACCATACAGTAGGTGCTGGGAATACAATGGCAAAAGTAAAACTGTCCTTGCCCTCAAGAACTGGATGAGACCTCGGAGGATATTTAGTGTAAATGCCTCATTTCACAGAAGGGAAACTGACATGGCTATCCCTTCCATATTGGGGGCATTAGGGGCATAATGCCTCTATGATTTGGAAAATCTGCATAAAAATTTTTGGCCCTCCCTTCATACCAGAGAAGTCTGAATTATTATGGTATCAAAGGATAAAATATGTTGACACTATATATTATATACTATATATATATTTTATACATTTCTGAGTTTTTAAACTTTTTCTATGTCATGTGCTAACTTTGTGTGTCGTCTATGGCTCCCACGAAACTCCCCCCAAATTCCCATTTAATCTTATGCCAACACATGATATATTGGAATCATGATGGAGAAAGTCATGATGCGAAGGGAAAAGTGAACCATGATTTGCCTGGAGAGGCGGAGGCAGTGAGTGGCAAAAAATGGGAAAAGAATCCAAGTTTTTGACACCAAATCCAGACTTCTCTCCACATACTACATCAATCTGTCTTCCCAAACTCAGTACCCTGATCAAAATAGATGTATATAAATAAGAAGGAAAAAAAAAAAACACAAAGGTCTTCCAACCAGTTAGATTTCAGAGGGATGATGGAAAAGAGCATCATTAATCACCCTTTCTCTGGCTCACTTCTCAGCCAGCTGGAACTCAAACCTTATTTAATAACTAAAGCCAAGAAGGAAACCCAGGGATGATGGGGGATGGAAGTAGGTCCACATAGTCTCCAGTGACTTTTCCACTTATTAGAGGCTGATGGCAACATCAGTGTGAGAAGGGGATCATTTTTGTGGGATTGGGATGAGAAGGGAAAGGGAAAGCCAGGCAAACTTTGACCTTGATATGCACAAGAAAAAGAACAAATCAGAAATTTTTCCCCTTCCTGCAAATGATAACATTAAATGGAATGCCTTGCCTTTCCCGGGGCAGGACTACCTCTTATTTTTCCACTGTTGGAGAATTATTGTACTTCAGAAATGTCAGCTAGGAGGTGTCTGATGAGTGGGAGGGTTCTGTTTGTGTAAAAGGTTTTTCAAGGCTTTCTCATTTCTCTTTATCGGAGCTAGCGAGGGGACTTTTTGACCTACTTAAGGTGATTAATATGGCCCTCTTTCACTTCTTTCCTTCTCCTCCCTTGATTCTCCATATTAGATAGTCCATTAAATGACATCATTACAGAGTACTTAACAAGTTTCTGAAAACATCCAAGTCCTCCCAAAGCCCTGGCTGGTCCCTTGGGTTGAAGTCTGGGTGGTGTTCTACTCATTTCCATGCCTAAGTGTGGACATTTTGGTGCCATTTGCTTTCAAGTGAGTAACTGGATCAATAGAGCTGGAATGTCTAATTTTACAAAACAAAACATTTATCTCTCTAAACATTTGTGACTAACTAACTGGTATTTGTAAAAGGTTCCCCAAACTTTGCACCCAGAAGACAAAGAAATGAAATGGTGGCTCATCTGATATATTAAATGAAATTTCTTCTGGCTTTTCTTACATGGAATATTCTTTGCAAAATTAAGCAAAGGATGCAATCCAGCAATACAAGAACGGAAAAAGAAAATGTATTTATACACACAAAGTACAAGAGCCTTCTTGCCTCTTAGTCCAATACAACAAATGCCCATGCAAATACACACACACTCATGTGTAGACATTTTTTCTTAGGCTATTCATGGACTTGCAATAAAGCAAATCAAGGGAGGGGTGTGTGTGTGTGTGTGTGTGTGTGTGTGTGTGTGTGTGTGTGTATGTAGGGGTGGAGGTGGAAGCTGAGGGTGGGAAAAAATAGAAACAAAACCAAAAGCTAATTTGTTAAAATTCGGTCCTCAAAGGTCAAGAGAATCTTTAAATCTTTCACAGGAAAAAAGCAAGACCAGACAAAAGCCAGGAGGAAACCTTCCTGATAATGTTTCCACCATGTGATTTCCTAAAGCTTCAGCCCAACCATGTCACATGCCTCTTCTCATTGAATAAATTCTAATGGCTCCCTGTTACCTCCAGGTTCAAATTTAAGGACATTTTAAGGTCTCTTCCTTATTTCTAGTCATCTTATATATTAATCAACCCCATGGAGTCTCCAAGAGCCATGATGGTCCCCTCAGTGCTCCTCACATGATAATCCTTCTTGTCTCCCATCAGTCAATTATCCCTCATTCTTGGGCTATCCCAGCATCAAGGTTACCTCTTGGAATACTTGGCTTTCTTCAAAACTTATCTCATTCTTTCCAACCAGTCCCTCTTAGAGTCTCACTGTCTAATGTTACCTCCATCTGTCATTAGTCCCATCATTTGATGGAATACGTTTCTATTTATAAAATGTTGTCTCACCCACTTTAAGGAAAACTCCCTGAGGGCAGGGGCGATTTTTGTTCTTTCCTTTTATTTTCATTGTTTAATATAGGGCCTGGCACAGAGCAGATCCTTCATAAAATCTCGTTGACTCAGTAGGTGGTTGATAGATGGGGGAGGTACAGAATGTGAATGAAAGAAGTTTCTTTTCTCTTTAATGGGAGATGGGAACATACTAAGGCTCCCTAACATGACGCCAACCATATGCACCACAGTGGGAATCTGCTTCCTGGAAATG
Source organism: Antechinus flavipes (assembly GCF_016432865.1). Classification (NCBI taxonomy): domain Eukaryota; kingdom Metazoa; phylum Chordata; class Mammalia; order Dasyuromorphia; family Dasyuridae; genus Antechinus; species Antechinus flavipes. The sequence continues at coordinate 27,382,322 of NC_067402.1, forward strand.
GGGGCATGTGCAGACACTCCATGTTGGTCTCCCACATGGTCGGGAGGCAGCTTTTTTCCACTGGCTGCAGAGCTAGGCCAGCTGATTTCTCTACAATCTACCAGACACACAGCAGGATGAGCTTGTTTCTCTTCTCCTCGCAGTAAAGGAGAAGGACATGGTAATCCTATCTTTCTTCCTCCATCTTCATGACCATATGGTCCTAGGGACTGGCGCCTTGGGTCCTGTATCTTCCACATGGATGGGAGTCTCTCATCCGGCCAGAGAGAATAAGCCATGTGAATCTAGATTCCCATCTGGGGCTGGATGTGAAGCCAGACCGGCAGGGATGCTCCGATGAGCCCAGCAGTCCAGCCTAGACGCCAGCAGAGCAGCTTTGGGTGCAATTAAGGACAGACATGATCCTCCATACCTGTCCTTCCAGGACCACCTGCCACAGGAGTTCTACCCAAGGGGACTTTACCTCTGAAAAAATCAGGGACAAAGAAAAATTGTCCTTTTCTTAAAAGGTCACTTTCAGCTAGAGAGAAAGCTACATAACTATCAAGTAAACATCCCAAATCCCGCAGGCATTTCAGGAGGAAAGAGAACTAAAAAGTGGAGGAGGAATTAAATAAAGTCTTTTGACTCTGGGTATATTGATTTCCCTCTAAGGTTTTCAGTTTCCTCCTAAAATGATGATGATAATGATAATATCATTGTTGTTGTTTCGATTAATAATAACAATCATAGTAACAGCCAGCGTTGACATAGGGAAGCCATTCTGGAGTCAGGAAAACCTAAGTTCAAATCTAGACTCAGATATTTACTAACTGTGTGATCCTGGGCATGACACTTCACCCTGTTTGCCTCAGTTTCCCCATCTGTAAAATGATCTGGAGAAGGAAATGACAAGCCCCTAATATTTTTGCTGAGAAAACATGAAGTGGGGTCACCATGAGTTGGACATGACCAAAAATATCTAAACCACCACAAATGAAGTTTTCAAAGTCTTTCCACATATGTTCTCATTTGAGATATCTCACAATAACTCTGTGAAGTAAGTACCATTTTTACTCCCATTTTACAGGAGTAACTGAAGCTAAGAAAGATTAAATGACTTGGCCAATAATGCCTGAAACAGAATTTGAACTTGAGTACTGCTGGTTCTGTGTCCAATGCTCTGTACCATAAGGAAATGAAAGTTAGACCAGATGACCTATAAAGTCTCTTCCAGCTCTAAGCCTTGTAATTCAACAGTTTTGGAGAAATCTGCCAACTTTCACAGGAGACTTCCATTACAGGAGAAGTACTCAAGCCAGAGTCAGACTCCTTAAGGATGGAGAAGAAAGGAGGAATACTGAGGCAAAGCACCGATTGCCAAGTAAATATAAATGCCCATACATTTTTGTCAATCTACTAACTGAAAAAAAATTCATGCACTAAAATTAGAAAACATTTATAAATATCAGAGGCCATTTATTCTAACCCTTCCACTTTAAAAATGGAGAAACTGAGGCACACAGAGATCAAAATGACTTCCCTGGAATCACCCAAATCTTTAGCACCAGAGGGAGTATTTGAACTTGGTTCCTTAGAGCCCAGAATTATCATCTTTGTACAATATCTATCTTCTTCCTCTCTTTTTTTTCTTTCAAATGTAAATATTCATGTATTTTGGTGACAAAGTAGTCATAGGAAGCCATATAAATCATCTCTAAGGGAAAGAAAGTAGCTCTTCCTTTTTTTTCTTCTTAAAAATGTAATTTATTTCTCATGTTCAAGTTCTAACAATGTCATGGCCCAGAACCTACCATTTTCTCCTGCCACTTGATCTCCCAGGAGGTGATATGGGAAGTAAACTTTTACTGGCCAGTATCTTTTTGTGGCCCAATTTTTCTCAATTTCCCAGTTTGTCTTTCTTTAGGGTTTTCTTTTCATTGCTTATTTCCTCTCCTCAGTCACTATCCTTCTCTTCCAGTGACAATTTCATCCTATTGATCCTTTCATGTTCCTTGGCCATGTGGGGGCCCTCACCTTAAAAGAATTTAATAAAAAAGAAACAAAGCAAACGGATATTATTTGGTAGATGGATGACATCAACACAGGAAAATATTGGTGTCTAAAGCCTACTGAGAAGGAATCAGATTCTTATTACCTGTGTGACCTAATCTCCATGGGCCTCGGTTTCCTCCTCCACAAAATGTATAGATTGCGTGAAATGACTCTTGAGATTCTTCCAGATCTAAATCTATAGTTTCTTGGACTCTCTCTGGATTTCATGGCCAAGGATGGGGAAGTTCCCCATCACTGCTTGCATGAGGGACATCATGAAGGGCTGAGGAAGGGAGAGGGAAGGTCTTTGGGGTATCTGCTGGAGGGCCGCCAGACAGAAAAGGGAGGGCCGACCAAAGGCGGATGGGGAAAGCCCGAGCCGTGCTGACAGGGCCACTCTTGGCTCCTCCAGCCCCACTGGAGCTCAAGCTGCAGAGGACTGTTTTTCCTTTAAAGCAGCAGAGGGCCAGGAGTTCACTGCGCAGCTATGGGGTGCTGGCATGGGAGGGCTGAACTGTGCATCTCCACACTGGTTTCCAGTGGCGTTTGCAGGACCGCGCGGTTTCTGGGAAATAACATCTGTTATTTGATCCATAAAGCACACATGCGGCTGCAATCTCCCAGAAATTAACTACAAATTGTTTTTATTCTCCTGTTTAATGATCTTTATGAATCAATTAGAACGAAAAAATAGTGCAAGGCAAGAAGCATCCAGAGAAGACAAATTAAATTTCAGAGACACAACATTAACTACTATTAATATTTCTTTAAATAAAACCACTGAACCCATTTGGACATTAATCCCTGAGTAATCAACAGCTATAACCAAAGCAAACTTTTTGGTAAAAGTAAAGCACTGGCAAGTATTTACTACAAAAAATTGGATTTTTGACTATGTGTGTACGATAATGGGACAGAGAGATTTATTCAGAGTTTAGTGTTTGCCCGGTATTACTGAGGGATACAAACGGTTCTACCCTCAAGAAGCCTATATTCCAATGAGGGAAGACAAAATACTAAAAGAACTGGAAAGGTGGAAGTGGGGTGCTCATAGCAGCAATCCCATGGGGCAGAAGTTGCTGGTGAGCTGAAAGTCCAGAGATTCAAAGACTTGCCCAAGGTCATTCAGGCAATTAGGCCGGACACCTGGGATTCAAAGACAGGTCTTCTGACTCAGAATCTAGCTCTAATGACCTGACTTTGTGCCGCCCCTATTCCTATAACACTATTGAGATTTCTTGGTCTTCTCTATTCCTTATTTATCGTCATTATTCATAGCATTGTGCTCAAAGCTGGGGAGTCTGTGAGTGATTGAGAAACTGGCCAACTCTTACCTGGGATGAGAGCTAACCGACTACATGTATTAAAATTCCAACTGCGTTGGGGCTACTTATTGCAAATGAATTTGCTCTATATAATTTTAAAACTCTGTTTTGTACTCTTGTTATAGCTGCTATCTAAACTGATAGACTCTATAGACAGTACCGAGGATCAAAATGACAAGGAGAGATTTTAACTCCCTAGGGTTTTTTCTCACTGCTCTAGATATTCATTTTCATGGCTCCCACAATCATAGCAGACTATTCTGTGATGGGAGTGTGTGTTTATATTTAATCTCATCAATATTTTATTGTGTGCTTAATATTAACAGATCAGAGCTCAGCTTTTGCTTTTACGTTATTTCTTCTTTCTCCTTTTTCTCTTTTCTGTTTTCTTCTGTTCTTCTTGTCAGTGTCTGGCTAGGACTGCAGCAGGAGGCTCCTCTGAGCTGAGACTTGTGGCTGCCACTGCAACTCCGGACACAAAGCTCTGTGCTGTGACATATCTATTTAATTAACACAGCTGTTGTAAGCACTGAGGAAGCACCGAATATGGGAGCTGTCCTGGAAAAAGCATGCCTTGTGAGATGGTAAAATGGACGAAGTCTCTGGCAAACAGAAGCCCAATTCTTTATATTTTTAAAAGAAAAAAAAAAACTGTGTTTCTTCCCTTCTGCCCAGGAAAGCGCTTGGTCTTCAGAGAATGCTATTGAGTCAAGTTACTTTCTTTGAAATTTTTCAGTGCAAAACATGCACGGTAGAAATGTCTGTGATCAACTCTTCATTAACTAACCTGTTACACTAAAGAATAGTTCCTTCTTCAGGTTCAGTAGAAATGTAAACTGCCTGTCTCAATTCTCACTTTCTTTCCATATTCTTTCCCTCCCTTCTTTTCTTCTATTCTGGAGGGTAGTCTGGATCTGTGGTTTCATTAATATGGGGAATTCTAACAAGCATGGAACTAGCTTTTTATGATACAGTTAACCAACCGATCTTAGACCAGAGATTCTTAACCTTGAAGTCTATGAATCTGTATTTTTAATATTCGTGTAAGGATAGTTCAATATTATTGGTTTCCTTTGCAATCTTAGAAATTTGTTTTATGCATTTTGAGAAAAAAATAACACGCTGAGAAGGAGTCAATAAGCTTTCTTTGTCCTCCAAAGGGATTCAAAACACAAAGACAAAGACTTGAACTTAGAACCTTTGACTTTAGATATATGACCATTCATTCATTGTACAAGATCTGGAAAAGAAGCATTTGCCTGCATTTTACAAATGAGAAGACTGAGGCTGAGAGATGATAAGGCTACTGTGGCTCCCAGGTGGGAAGGGAGAGTCAGTATACTATAAGAAGCCTCATGGATACTTGCTTTTTTCCTTTGATCATGGGAGATCAAAACCAGGGTGGGTGGAAGTTGTATAACAAAGAGGAAGAGTTAGCATCAAGTTCCTGACAATCAATTTCTGCTTTAGCTAGGATTAATGTGGATTGATCTGGAAGAAGTCACCTCATCTACCTGGACCCATTTCCTTAATTGCAAAATGAGTGAAGCAGCAGAACTGGCTTGGAGGATGCCTCCTAATACTAGGATAATCTGATGCATCTTTGGGATATATTTCAAGGAACAAACTGGCAGTACCCAGTGACCCTTTGGATATTAAGGGAGGCTAAGAGAGGAAGTTAAAAATAATAATGTGATGTAGTATCCATATCAGATGATTGATTATACCGTATTGGGAAGTGGGGAGGGAGAAAGGGATTGAATTTGAAATTCAAAAAAATTTTTAAATGTTAAAAATCATTTTTACATGCAATTGGGTAAAACAAAAGATTATTAAAATTAAATAGATTGCAAACAAAAAATAAGACACATGGGTAAGGAAAATAAATCATTTAAATCTTTATAATAAATATTCCAATATAATAGAAAAAATGTAAGCAACATTATAAAATTATGTAAGTTATTGAATCACAGAATTTTAGAGCTAGAATTTAGAGACACTTAACTAGGAGAAACTATTCATTTTAAATATGAGAAAACCATTAAGACTAAAAGTGGGTGGGAGGGAGATGACTGGTTCAAGACTATTGATGGGTTGGTGGCAGAATTGGGACTTGATGGAGGTCACGGTTTATTATTTCATTTGTGATAGAGCCAGAATTTATGAATGTACATCTAAGACCTGATTCATGTGAATAAAGATCTCAGTGAAGCAGTCACATGTATTCAAAATGGTGCCATTTGAAGTTATAATTATGTAAAATATGGTAATTGGTTCCAACCCAATGGAAATATGCAGTGCAAATTCAAATAATGCAACCACTTCAGGAGATTCGTTATTCACCCTGATTGGGACCTAGATATACAGACGATGAAAACAGATCAGCTCATCACTGAGAAACACAGCCAAAATTTTCTGATGGATATAACAGCACAGTGGAATATTATTTGCTGTTATTATTTATAACAATAATAACTAATATTTATTTAGAGCTTATTATGCATCAGGCATTGTGCTAAGTGTTTTGCAAATATCTTATTTGATCTTCCCACCAACTCTGTAAGGAAGATGCTATTAATATCCTCATTTTACAGATGAGGAAACTGAGGCAAGTGGTAGTTATAGGTCACACAACTAGTACTGACTGGGGCCAGATTTAAATTTAATTCTTCCTGACTCCACTTTTATCCACCTAGATATCCCTAAAGATATATATTGGCTCACTATTTCAGCTAATATTGGCTTTCTAGGTTCTGACTTATTATTTCTCAATCAAGATTATTCCTCTGCTCTAGACATACCCCAGCATATATACAGTATAGTATGTAAAAGATGAAATAAATATTTACTTATTGATGAACTTGTTTTGTGGTCTATTTGATCTACATGTATGTCCAGGTTCATAAGTGTTTGTGCAAGGATCCTGGAGTCTAGAACCTGTACTCTACATAATATATTGTTATTTAATGGTCATGACAAGAGTTCAATTACCAATTCAAACAATGGTACCCTGGTAAATGTTTAACAATTGGCTCTGATATGGGGAGTGAACTGCAGGAAACATTTTTAAGTTTAATGAGCATTAATGTGCATTTAATATGCATCATTAAATAGTCTCTCTGTCACTTTCTTAAATCTAGACAATCAACAAAACAAATAAATTGAGCCCTGATTTGTAGTGTTTGCTGTTTTCCAGAGTATTAATGATCATGCTGAAAATTTGGCCACACACTCTTATAAGCTGGTTTGATCCTGTGAGTTCACAAGTACCAAAGGGAGCAGGTAAGGCTAGACAGACATTCTTCCTCAAAGAGCTGGGGGTCTTGGTGGACTCCAAGGTCATTATGCTGACCCTGTGACAAAGAAAGGTAACAGGATCCCAGTTCCCTTGAAAGAAGCATGGATCCTGGAATAAGGACACCAGAGCTCTGCAGAATTCTCCTCTGACCACACCGTACCGTGTCACAGACTCACAGGGGGTATGTTCTAGCTCACTACCCCACAGACAAGCTGACTGTCCCTCCCCCTCAGGGTCTGGGCTACCTGAAGACCGGAAGGTTCTCTGTTCCCCACTGCCTATGCTCCCCACCATTGTGAAGCTTCATCGATTAGCCCCACAGCTCCACTTAACTACCTGATGCCAGATGGCTTTTACAGAAGCGTATTTGCTGTAAGGTACAGCAAAGTCAAATGGAGAAAACATTTTCTCCAAAACCTTAAGGGCCTTTCTTCCTTTCTTCCTGGTTTCCATGGAGAGTGAACTCACTCTTAGTACACTTCCAACATAGCTCTAGTCCTGCTGAAATCCTGTTCAAAGGGAAGCATCTTTATCACACAAGTCCTTGCCTCCAGTGTTTCAAAGGCCATTTTCTAAGGTTTTTCCTTCAGAGGGTCCCTCTAGAACTCCCTCTGGACACTGGGATGCTTAGGCATTCTCCAGACCTTTAGAAACTCACAAGAGGAGATTCTTCCCTTAATAACAAGAAGGAGCAAATGTAAAGGTCAGGGGTAGAACTCCTTTTTTTTTTGGGGGGGGGACACATGGCCTGGTCATATGGACAGAAGAGTCCACAGGACCTTGGTCTCTTACCATGCACCCTAAGTGAAGAAGTCACACCTGGAAGAGGAGAGCAATGAAAAGGTCTGAGGAAAACGGGTCTATGTTTTAATGCCTCCCAGCCAAATAAAGCATCTCTTACTTACTATGTGGTGAGCCAACCACAAATGATTACAAAACCTCTCTTCCTGCCCCATGGTCTCTCCACAGCACTTCCGTGTCCTCATGCTTCCCGTGGAAAGCAGGCTCCTAGGTCCCTTAGGTGGCGAGACATTATCCAAGATATTCTGCAAATGAGCCAGACTTCACCCCAACAGGGTTACAAAATTTAAGAATAATAACTCAGACATGAGAAAAAAAATCTCCACTAGACACAAAAAGTAATCTTCCAGCTTTTTCTTGAAAACCTCCAAAGAGAGGAAACCACCTCTCTAGGCATTCCATTCCACTGTGGAACATCTCTCATTGGAAATTCTTTTCCTGAAACACAACCCAAAGTTGCTTCTTTTTAACTTCCCCCTACGATGGCTTCTGGTTCATCCCTCGGGGCAAGAATTGACATTTGTCTCTATAAAATTCAATAGTATTCATTTCCATCCAAAATGCTTGTCAAGATCCTTGTGGATTCTGAGCATTAACTGTCTTTTAACAGCTTTGTATCCTCTTAAGATTGGATGACCTTGTCTATTTGAGTTAATCCAAATTATCAATAAAAATCTTCAACAGTATAAAGTTCCACACAGATCTCTGAAATATTCCGCTAAAGACCTCCTATCCTGATATGAAACCCTTTAAGTTCAGTCATCCAACCAAACCTGAATCCATCTATTTGAATCATCATTTAATCCATCTCTCTTCATCTTCTCTACAGGAACAGTACAAGGTAAGTCAGGCAAGACCTGTTCTTGAACAATATTGCATCATGTTCTCTGCTCCTTATTGGTGCGATTGAATGAAAAGTCATTTAAGCCACTCTGGGATGCAATGTCCTCATTTCTAAAAGGGGAAAATGTGGACCAGACTAAGTGTCAAATTTATAATCTACCGCACTTCTGAGGACAGTCCAAGTCATTTTAAAATGTAATTGGGAAATATTTAACAAAATAAGCAAAAAAAAATTGACAAAACATAGATCATATTACATTTTCAGCCTAAGTCAACATGCAGCCCATGGAGATGAATGGTTTTCATTTCTATTTGAATTTGGCACCCAACTAGTTGATCTCTAAGACTTCTTCAATCTCTAGATCTCATAATAAAACACACATTCACAGGGAGGTTGCTAAGGAATGGACCCAAGATTCAAACTCAAGTCTTAGATTTTCAAACTAGTTCTCTTTCTGCTAGAACTCCCATTACTCATAGATGTGATCTTTCAGCATATATTTTCAACTAAAATAGATCCTTATCCAACCAAAAGCACACTTAAAAAAATCCCAGTTCTTCAGAAGAATTAAAAAAAAAATTACAGAGCCAGGTACATTTTGATGCCAGAAAAGGACTGACTGATTATTTTTTGAACCTTTAAATGGTTAAAAAATGGATATATGGGGATAGCTAGGTGGCACAGTGGATAGAGCTCCAGCCCTAAAGTCAACAGGACCTGAGTTCAAATTTGGCCTTAGACATTTAACATGTCCTAACTGTGTAACCCTGGACAAGTCACTTAACCCCAATTACCTCAACCAAAAAAAAAAAAATGGATATATGTAGCATGATATTAGACATAGGTTTTAAAGTTTGCAAAGCATTTTCTATTAGTTTTATTAGTTCTAGTTATATTAGATCTAGTTATATTAACAGTACTATTAGTTTTGAATCCTGGAATGACCTAGCAAGGTAAATATTACTGGTGTTGAAATACATTTTTTGTTGCTAAAGAAACCGAAGTTTATGATACTAGCCTAGTCTCACACTACTAGAGATTGAGTTGATTTTAATCTGGATCTTTATCACTGTAAATATAACAATCTCAGTGCCTCTAGGGAATCCGGATCCCTTCCCCTCTTTATCTCCCTGAATATATGAATGTAGGGTGAGGCTGATGGTTTTAGGATCGAAAATCCTGACCTTGCTAATTCCAAATTCCATAACATCATTTCTCCTAAAAGAAATTGAGTTTAAGACAGAATTAAGGAGATTTGGATGTCAGCTCCTCTATAAACCTGAATCTACTTACAGAGATTCTACCAAGAATAGTTTTCAATGGCCCTCTGCCATGCTGGGAGGCAATCAAAAGCAAAGGCCTGGAACATTTTCTCATCATATTCTTTATGTTAGAAACCAACAAGCAAAAAACTCCTTCAATCTCCCAAATCAGTGTAAACACTTAAGTAAATAAGAAGTAGGGACCATCATCCTCTGAACCAGTCAGTTCAATTATCTTGGAAAATTAGTTAATTTGGATGTTGAAAAAAATCCCCATTGATGTGGTAAAGATGAAAAAACTCTCACTATTAATAGAAAAGAAACTCTCTTTGAATAAAATTCTACCAATATATCAATTGCTTGTTTGGAGTCATAAGCTATAGAAACCTCGGCTAAATTCTACTGGAGTACTTGGCTCCACTTCGTTATGGCTGTTCATGCTTTCCCAAGCCTCAGCCTTAGGTTACTCCTACCAGTACCTAAGCTACTGATTGTAGCAAGAGGAAAACCAAGCTGAATGGGTCACTACCCCTTGATGGGACATTATCACAACTGGTCTCTCAGGATGGCAAGGCCATCCTTCAGACTTTCCTAATTGACTTCTTATCGCTCTCACTACAACAGCATTTTAAACTTTTTCATACTTTCTCAAACTACCACGGCTTCTCCCCCCACCTTCTCATCCTTCTAGCCTCAAATCCACTGAAAAAAACGTGGGGCCATTTGCAAAGAGCCCTTTCATCTGCCCATCTCATTCCCCGTTCCTCAGATGTCCCCTCCTTAGTAGCTCCTCCTTCACCCCCATTGCACATGAAGAAGCATCTTCATCTTTGCCAAAGCCAACTTCTCTGCAGGTGTACCTGACCCATTCCATTCCATCAGCAGCAGCAGCAGCAGATTATCCCCCTGTCATCAAAGAGTGGATCAAACAGCAGACTGTTAGTTTCTCCCTCTCTAATAGCTGCTTTCGGACAAAGACACTCAGGTGTGATGACCACGTATTTAAAATCAGTCGGAGTCAGGATTTCAGGTGAAGGGAAAAATCTTCAGCCTTTATTGAAGTGAAGAGGTGAAGAAGGATTGCCATAGCAATATGGGCAGATGGGAAACCAGCTAGCAGGGGGGGATTGGAGGTGAAGGGCGGTGGCGATAGCAATGCGAGCAGCTGTGTCAAGACGCCAGCCAGCTGTCTCTTTTTCCGCTTCCCTTTCCACTCCCCTGCCTCTACCCATCAAAATCGTCATTTCCTATACAACACATCAGGACTTGCACAAAGAGTGAGTGGGGGCCATTCTTTCTCCAAGCTTATATATTGATAGCATATGGTCCAATTATTATTTAGCCTCATGTGCTTGGGATCTCAGTGCATCAACTCGAGCCTCAGCCCATTACATCTCCTGCTTTCTTTTGTTTTAGAACACAGCTGGTCATGCCATCCCTGACTCCTCAGGGAGGTCAGACTCAGGTCTTTCTTTTCCTTAAATAACCCTCATTTGATTTTCTCTTCCTGTTAACTACTTATATATCTCCTCCTTTTCATTGAGGAAGCCATCAACCTTTGCACCTGCATTTCCTTTCTTTTCACTCTCTTCTAAAATATCTTCAGTCTGATTTCCCAAATCTTAGCATCCTCTCTCCAGAGTTACCAATTATCCTTAATTGCCAAATCTAATGGCCTTTCACAGTTCTGTTCCACATTAAACTCTCTGCAGGCCCAGGCATTGTCAATCACCATTTTCTCCTTGATAGTCTCTCCTTTCTAGGCTTTCATGATATTGCTGTTCCCTTGTTCTCTTAACACCTTTCTGACCATCTCTTCTCCATCTCTCTTACAGGACTTCCATCCATTCCCACCAATAGATGATCCCAAGGGTTTGTTCTGCACCTTCTCTTCTTTGTTTATATTATTTTTCTTGATGATTTCGTTGGTTTTCATGGATCTGATTATTATCTCTATACAGATGATTCTTTTTTAATGCAGCCTTAAGCACCAATTTTTCATCTATAGTTGTCTCCTGGGAAACCTTGAACAGTGTGTCCCATAGACATCTTAAATTCAACATGTCCAAAACTGAACTCATCTTTCTCCTTAAATCTTCCTCTCTTGAGAACTTTCCTGTTATAGTTGAAGGCAACACCATCTTCCCAAGTCACCCAAGCTAACAATGTGTATTATTTCCCACACCTCCTCCATGTCCTCCATACATCCTCCATATCCAATTTTTACCAAGTACTATCTTTTCTACCTTCATGATATTCTCTAGTACATTGATGTCCAATTCAAATAGAGATGATCCTTGCAGGTGCGTATCACTTAGACAACAACAAATAACATTATCTACATTGTATTGTATTTTGACTTATTTTGTTAAGCATTTCCCAATTAATTTCAATCTGACTTGCTTACACCAGGGAGTTTTGAGGAAGCTCTATCTGCACTAGTAGACCTTCCCATCTCTCCAGTGACAGACCTGCCATTTCATGCTTGTCATCTCATGACCAGATTATTGAAGTAGGGTTTTTCCTCCTTATTCTCCCTGCCTCAATTGTCTCCTTACTCCTACAAAGAAGCCAAAATTTCCTTTCTAGAGGGCATCTTCTACTCAATAACTTCAGTGGGTCCCTATTATTTCCAAGGTCAAATACAAAATCCTCTGGCTTTTAAGCCTTTCATAAAATAGATCCTTCTTATCTCTTCAGCTTCCTTACACTTCATTCCCTTCCACATACTCTGAGATCTCTCATACTATCCCCTCTTGCTGCTCTTTACACACATCAATAACACTTCACTCACCATGCCTAAATTTTTGTCCTTCTCTTCTCTGCCTCTTGGCTTCCCAGATTTTCCTAGTTTCAGCTCAAATTATCTCTTATGTTAAAAGTCTTTCCTGTATCTCTCTATGCTAGTGCTTTCCCTCAGATTACCTCCAATTTAGCCTATACGTTGTATGTACACAATTCGTGTCTTCCCCATTAAAATGTGAATTCCTGGAGGCCTGTAACAGGGAAGATTTTTTTTTTATTTTTTCCCCCTTATTTGGTCTTATTTTGGATCCCTAGTCTTAATAGATGCTTAACAAATGCTTATAAATTGATGTAATAAACATTTTATAAATTCTTGCTGAGTTCTGACTTTAGGTCATCAAAAAACTATCACCTTGTCATCTAACATCTATTTGACAGGATCATCTTATCATCTGGTACCTATTCAGATGTGAGTACAAATGGTTCTGAAGGGAAATTTTTTTATCAAAACCCAGTATCTTATATTCAAATTCGTGCACTTCCATGCACTTATGCCCTCCCAACAGAACTCAGATACTCTTATTTTGCACACAGTTTTAATCATCTCAGTTACCTTGCTTTAGACCAAAAAAAAAAAAGTACAAATGAAAGACACTATTATGAGAATCACCCACCAGGATTCCAGCAGTTTCACTTAATAACTAACAACAAGAGTCAGAAAGACTATAAAGATCCAGTTTCAAAGATCTTATCCTTTTGAGATTCTTAGTTTAGTAGAAAAAAAGTCATCTACATATTAATGACAATAATTCATATTTAATTTTAATGAGAATAGATTAAGAGCTGGAGGAGATGAAGGTTCTTCTTTTTAAAAATGAGAAAACTAGGACCCAAAGAGAGAAATGACACTGATGGCCACACAGCCAGAGTGCTAGACAGGAGCTGGTTGTATATCCTATCACCACTCCTGTTACCTTAGGTAAATTATTTTACCTCACAATCTTCAGGCAACTCTAAACTTACAAGGTATAAAGCAGATATCTTGCCAGCAGAAAGAGAAAGAAACAGGAAAAAAGCACTTCTGTAGCACCAACTGTGTCAGGCACTGTGCTAAGTGCTTTACAAATATATTTTATTTGATCACCAAAACAACCTTGAGAGGTAGGTACTGTTGTTATTCCTATTTTATTGTTGAGCACAGTTAGTATCTAAGATAGTGTCTAACGCTGCCCTTGAACTCTGTCTCTGCACTCTCCATCTATTGCACTATCTTGCAACCTCTAAAAGAAACTTCCTCATAAAGAGTTAACTTTGTCAATCAAATTTCAGGTTTGGACCAATGTATACACCCACATAAAGACAACAAAGAAGACTTTTTATGAATTATACTTCAATTCTACAAGCATTTATAAAGCATCCACTATGACTGAGGTACTAGAAATGCAAGGGAATCATATAGAGGGAGAAATGAAGCCATTTATAGACTTCTGGTGTTACAAAGGAATAAATACATAGTGTGCATACATTTGATTATAATTATATGTATGTGTATATGTGTGTGTGTGTGTGTGTGTGTGTGTGTGTGAATATAATAGGAGCATTAATGGAACATTATACCAAGAAATCACTCGGTATTTAAAGACCTAATGAACAAATAGTGTGCATAAATTTGATTATTATTTTATATGTATATATAATGTATATACATAAATATAATATATAGCATCAATGGAACACTACACCAAGAAATCGCTCAGTATTTAAAGACCTAATGAACAAATAGTGTGCATAAATTTGATTATAATTATATAGATATATAATATATACGTAAATATAATATGTAGCATCAATGGGACACTACACCAAGAAATCACTCAGTATTTGAAGACCTAATGAACAAATAGTGTGCATAAATTTGATTATAGTTATATATATATGTATATATGTGAATATAATATGTAGCATCAATGGGACACTACACCAAGAAATCACTCAGTATTTAAAGACCTAATGAACAAACTCTATACATACATCCACACCCACAGACACACATGCATCTCCAAACAGATTACCCATCACCACCTTTTTTACATACTAGAGTTTGACCAGATTCTACAAAAGGTTCTAAATCATCAGTGTCTGATCGTACATCTTCTCCTTAATTTGATATTTTTATACTTGGTACCTAAGAGATGTCATTGGTTGTTGGAACTCTCACTACTAAAAAGCTTACCAAGAAGAAAGTGAGTGGTTTCTGTTACATGCAACCATGGCACCAGACCCCCGAGCTCCACAAAAGCAGACGGATCTTTTGCCCGTTCACTGCAGAACACATTGCTTTAGGGAACTGTTTTAAACTGATTTATGTTGGAGACATCCAAAGACAACCTCATCAGATTGGACAGTGTGGCAGATGGCTGTGGATTTATGCATATTTATGGAGCATCTCTTTAATTGCCTACTTTGTTAGCCATCTTTTGCCCCTCAAAGCTGATGGTTATTTATTGTAAATATGTTGCTATAACTGGCTTAGACTCGGCTCTAAAACCCTTCCTTTGGACAGACTAGAAAGACTGTCTTGCTCCATAGAGTGGTTTTAATTGCTTTAACATTTCATTAGAATGCATCCTGTCCATTCCTCTCATTTCCAGAGGCCTTAATGATCCCAGGGCTGGCTGCTATTGTCTGGTCCCTGCCTCAGGGTGTCTGTCTTCACAGTTACAATTAGAAAACACTTCAACAACATGCTAACATCAATTTATCTGTTCATTTATTTTCCTTGTGTATTCAGAAGCTGATACGTGAGAATACATCAGATAATTTTTGATACTATCTTGTTAGAGATCCCTTTGGGTCAATGATGAGTGATCTGGGCCTCTTACAATGAAATGCTTTGACTTATTCTTAGAATTCTGAGAGTACTTAAAAGGAAACTGTCAGTCCTTTGCAAATTATATGACTTCAGGGAAAGGAACAAAGGCTAAAATCATGAGTCCAATAACTTACATCTAGATCTCTTGATATTATTTAATTGACCATGCTTTCTGCTTAGCATAAACTCAATTACTAGACTACAAGCTCCATGAGGACATAAATTTTATATTCTCTCTCTTTCTTTTAATGATTCTGAACTTCTCCCCCTGAAACTAATGTCCAGTTTTTAAACACTAATTTTTCAGTCATGCTATAGAGCTATAAGTCTTGAGATATCAATCACGGAAACATTTAGGGTGAAGATCACCCAGCTCATTGAAGAGGGGGGTGGTCATGAATAAGCTAAAACAACCTTGCAAAGAAGGATTTATGTGGAAGGAATATAATAGAAAACATTAGAAAAAATGTATGATGCTGAAAAATAAAAAGATGAGAATTGGGGATAATCAGTCATTTGTCTAGATGCTCCTCTTGAATATATGTGATGTCAAAAGAATGTGAAGAAGGACCCTGGCATGTTGGATGGAATATTTTCCCCACTGGGAACTTAGGGGATAAATGATGGATCATTAACTTTTTGAGAAATGCACCAGGAACTCCAAGAGTGACAAACATATTTGTATTTGTTGGTGTCTCAAAGGGGAATTAGATTAATGTAGATATAATTTTCCTTCTGTAAACCTGCACAACATTTTTCTTTTGTTCTATTCCTTGTTTTTTTCTTTTAGTTTTATTTATTTTAACTAACATCTCTTTTTCCCCTTTGCCTCCTGTCTTCCTTTCCATTTGGGGAAGAAGAAGAAAAAGAAAAAATATTTTAAGAAATACATACAGTCAATTAATGTTTCTCCATTTACTATGTCCAAAAACTGTCTCAATTTCTCCCCTGAGTCTATCACCTTTCTATCAGGAAGTAGATAGCAAGCTTTATTATTGGTCCCCTGGAATCATCAGAGTTGTTTTTTAAGTGTTGTTTTCTAAGTGTTATTTTCATAGTATAAATTGTTTACTTGGTTCTCCTCGCTTCCCTTTGCATCTGTTCATTCAAGTCTTCCCAAATTTCTCTGAAACCCTTTCATCGTACAATACAGTACAATAGTATTCCATTACTTCTTATTGAGGATTTCAGAGAAACACAAGAGCTCAAACTAAATCTAATCCCAGATAGCAGAAAGGACCTCTGACACCTTCCTATTAATTAGGCTAAAAGATCTTCTAAGAAAACAGTCCCATAGGTCTGGCAGTTATACCATCTCACCAAGGGAATAAGAGAGATCTAGATTAGAAATTGAACCATATAATAGTAAAAGACAAATGTTCATAGAGGTCCATGAATATCCTTTCAACACCCTCACAACTTCCTTCAAACCTCTCAAATTATTTCCATTTGTTGACCAAACGCACTGATCCTTTTCTTCTTTCCCTCCGGTATAAAATACCTCCTTTTGCAATTGCTGCTAATCTTATGAAATTCCCTTTTCCTTTCTGGCTCTCCTAAATTTCAGTTATACACACTCAAAATCAAATTTCCCAGGGTTTTTGCACAGTAGCTCAATTCAATTCATATCAATTCAATTTAATTCATGTAGTTTCATTCAATTAGATAAGCACTCAACACAGCTCCTACTATGTGCTAGTACCACATTATGTGCTAGGGGTACAAAGACTAGAAGAACATTTTTTTCTGTCTTCACAGAGCTGATGATCCATTGGAGAACTTAGGACAACTAATAGCCCAAACATAAAATTCAATCACAGTTGCAAAATAATATTTGAAGTCAGAGACATCTCATTCATTCTTGGTCTTTTTCATCAATTTTTTTTTAAGCATAAGGATTTTTGTAGCATTATATAGCAATTTACTGATGGAAAAGTTAAAGCATGCTTTCTACATTCTTTGAGCACTTTCAAATGGGCAATCAGGGCCATGAACTGAAAATTGGGAAAGAATTCATCTCTTTTCTCCTAGTAGTGCAGATTAAATAACGCTTTTAATATCTCCCTCAATGAAAACAGCTTGTGTTTCAAATATTGTGACATTTTCCCCACGTGGCCATTCAGTCCCAGTATTCAATGTCAGCTGTGTCAAGCAGAAACCAATGGGTGGTTCTGAGTCCATTGTATTCAGTCTCCAAGTGTTCAAAATAAACCTTGGCCAGTTTTTAAGCAGTGCCAAAGTTTTCACTCACTTTCTTACTGTGGGGTCTTCTGATAAATACTTCCTCTAACCACACTTGACACAGCATCCACCCACTTGGTCTGAGATTCCAATTTGGATGAATGCAGACTCTAGTCGGAGGACTTGGATTCAAATCCAGTTATTGACGTTTAGTATTTATAGGATCTCTGGACAAGGCATGAGCATCTAATCTCAGTTCCTTCATCTGTAGAAGGATGGGTTTGGACTGGATTTTTGATGGGTTGGACAAGATTTTTGATAGGTTTGGACTAGATTTAGGATTTTGGGAGTACACAGAAATAGGGCCCAAGGTCATCGGTAGAAAACATCTGTTTTTCTAGATTGTCACTGATTTTGTTGCTGTGGACATTGGTCTTTCTTTATAAAAATAACTTCTGTGAAGCATCTTCCTGAAAGAGGAAGGGAAGGCCCCAGTGGGGATTTTTTTTTTAACATCCTCCCATCTATACCTAAACACAATATTACCTTAAAAGATTCAGAAAACCTGGCTCTAAAAGATGGAAAAATCAGATATATTTTCTAGTAAGGGGATATACAGGGGTAACATGGCCTGAATGTTGTCCTAATTTTTTATTATTTATATAATTATTAGGGCAGCTAGGTGGCACAATGCATAGAACACCAGCCCTGAAGTCAGGAGGACCTGAGTTCAAATCTGATCTCAGATACTTAACACTTCCTAACTATTTAACCCTGGGCAGGTCACTTAACCCCATTTGCCTCAGCAAAAAAAAAAAAAAAAGAAAAAAAAGAAAAATATATATATTATATATATATATATAATTATTTATATAATATCTTATTATTATAGTATAAATAATAAATATATTTTATCTATACATTGTATTTAATACAATTAGTATTCTGTGCCAGATTTCATCCTTATGATTAAAAAAAGTCTCAGGTATTCCCTCTTAGACCCTTATAATGAAAAGTGCTATTAATGCATGTGCAGGTGAGGGCTCTAGTAAGCAGAGAGACAGAGTTTTCTTATCTGTAAAAAGAAGGAGGTGAATTAGAATTAAGGCACTTTCTAACTTTATGTCTAGGACTTTATAGGAGACTGGAAGCATCATGCTGTAATACCTAAGTAGCTGACTTCAATGTTAGTAAAACTTGGCTTCAGGTTCTGTTTCCACCATATATTTCATAATGACTTCTTCTTTCTCTTGTTTCATATCCTTCCATTCTTCTTATTTCTTCTCCTCCTCTACCCTCTCACTGAAGGGAAACTGGAAGCTTCTCCACTGAGGTCTGGCTTTCCTGGTTGGTCACTGTCTGCCTGGATCACAAGTCTAGGAAGGGCTACTGACATGCTCCACACTTCAATTACAACTTGATTCTCACAATTTCTTCTCCTTGTTCCCAACCATCTCTTCATTTTTCCTCTCTTGCCCTCCCCCTCCCACTACTTTCTAGGTCTCCTTTATGTTCTATCTCCCTCCCTCCCTTCCATAGTATAAGTTCCTTGAAGGTAAGAACTTCCTTAAATATATTAATTTATATCCTCAACCCTTAGCACCAAATGTGGCACATATTTAGTACTTAATAGATGCTCTATTATTTATCTGTCTATCAGATCTGTTTATCATCTTCTATTTCTTTATCTATCCTGGCTAAGGCATAGTAACTAGAAAATAGATAAGTGAGAATTTAGGGTTATTGAACTGGAAATCCCACTTTTTTCATTTTGTTATCTATTTTCTGAGGTCAAAGACAGACAATGCAATACAAGTATCTAATACTTTAAACACTCAATAGAGGAAACTTTCTCTCTCAAACAGCAAACCAGTATTAGTCAGTAGTTCTCAAAGAGCCTTAGAGTTGGACCGGTATACAGAGGCTGCTGAATCCTGACTGTATTTTTTAAAAAGAAGATCCTGAGGTCCACAGAGGCAAAGCAAATACCCAACACCCTATGGAATTAAGTGGCAGGGCTGCAATTCTAACCCAGGGTGTTCAAATCTGAATTCCATGTTCTTTCTTGAATTTACAAATTAGTTTAAAGATTTCCTGATAAGCTTGAATATCCTTAAAGAAATGCTCTAATTCAGATGCTGAAAATGCTTGGGGAGATCACCACCTGGACTCTCCGCAAGCCAAAGAAGAGAAATGGTAGCATTGTTTCCACTGGTATTAGATGCCCAGGGCCTTGGGGGCACATACAAAAAAAATGGTATTTTATACCTAAGTCAAGATGTTAACATTGACAGGGGTAATTGCAATATAAAAATCCAAGAAAGGACATATGGTGAATGGAATAGTGGTATATTAAAATATTCAGGAGCTGTCCCAGCACTCCTTTTCTTATAGTGCTGTTAGGGGCATCATTTGTCAGGGATGGAAGCCCTCTGCTGGTCATATACAAGGGGATACTGTCAAATCAAGCCAGAGATGCTTTAAAACTATAATATGGATGTTTAAAGGAGGCATTCAGATTTTCTTTAACAATCTTTATGGACTAAAATCATTCTCCTTTAAGACAAGTAGGTATTTTTGGGTGTTGACTCTTCAGACAGTGATGTGATTACAGCACGAGCTGATGATGATTTGAAGAGACATAGCCTTGATTCAGAGTTCCAATATAGAGGTCTAGTTCTTCCTCTCAAGTGTCAGCTAGAGGCTGCCCAGAAACTCAGAGAGCTGCTCAGTTTACTAGAAGTAGGCTTTTTATTCTGTATAATGTGCTCAGCTACTCAGAATTTGGTTCATTAGCCAACTAATCATCTGAGTGCAATTAATGAAGAATAATCTCATCCTTTAGGGAAATTTGTTGAAGGCAAAAGAAGGCATGGTCAAACCCAGCCAGATAGGGATTCTGGGATCATGACCAGGAAGAGAATCCATGGGCCCAAAGAATTTCAATTCATCAAATTTTTATTAATACTTATCATGTGTTAAGGATGCAGATATCAAAATGAAACAGTTCAAAGTACTTACGTTCCATTGCGGAATACAACCTGTCAATGGAAAAATAATGCAATGGATATACACAATATCAAAAAGAGTTCATGAGGAAGAGGATGGTAAGGATCTGCAATTAGGAAAGGCCTCTTGTAGGAGAAAGCATTTGAGCAGGACTTTGAAGACAGATTTTAGAGATGAGGAGGGAACATATTCCAAATCTAGGCTACCTAGCTTGTGCAAAAGCACAGGGCAAAGACACAAAAGATGGACTGGTCCATGCAAGGAATACCAAGAAGATCAATTTAATTCTGATGGCTTTATTGATCTCCTGTTCAACAAAGAGTGTCTTTTATTAATTCTCTAGTATACATGCCAAAAGTGTTAGGAGCTTTTGTGCACAAATCTGCCATATATACATCTTATTTCAAGGTAGACATGTCTGGCTTCTAATACTTACTACTTCTATAACTTAGGATAAATCATATCATTTTCAGGGCTTCTGTTGACTCATCTGCAAAATGGGAGAACTGACCTAATGTAAATTCCATGAGAAATACACTGTAAAAGTGGGTACAAGTAAAATGTCCCCTTCTGAACACAAATGGGGGTAAAACACAGCTGCTTCTGCCTATTCTTCTTCTTTTCCCATCTCTTCTAATCCTCTTCTATCTCCTCTCTTTCAACAGTTCTGTTCAACAAAGAGCTAAGACTAATAATTTTGGTGCCCAGAGCAGGCTTCATGAAATAATATTCTCAAATCACCTTTTTGATGTTAAAATTGGAGGCTAGAGGAGAGACCCCATCTTCTTCCCCCATAGTACATTGTCTAAGAGAAATATGAAGAGAGAAAAGAATTTAGGATGCTCTCCTGTAAAGAAAGACAGGAACCCACAAGTAGTAGTAGTAGTAGTAATAATAATAGTAGTAGTAGTAGTAATAGTAGTAGTGATAATAATAGTAATAGTAGTAGTAATAGTAATAGTAGTAATCATAGTAATAGCAGTAGTAGAAGCAGCAGCAACAGTAGTAGTAGTAGTAGTAGTAGTAGTAGTAGTAGTAGTAGTAGTAGTAGTAGTCATAGTGGTGATACTCCACTTCAATCCTGATCCATGTAATAATCACCTAATGAATCAAACAACTCAATAGCTGTGACATCAACCTTATCCAACATTATATACCAAATCATTTCTATCAACAAAGTAAGCAAGAGCACACTAAAAGCCACTGAATTCCCCCACTCAACCCTCTAGAAACTCCTCAGTAGCCATAGCCGCAGTATAACCAATAGGAGGAAGAGGAGGAGGAAGAGAAATGGTAATGGCTGTAGTAGTAGGAATGGGAGTGGCGGGAGTGGTAGTAATAGCATTTATATAGTGCTTTTAAAATTTGCCAAATAGCTTACAAATACAATCTCATGGTATTTTCCAACTACCTGGGAGGCAGTATTATTGTGGTATTATCTTCCCCATTTCCAGCTGAGGAAACTGAGGTAAATAGGGTTACGTGACTTGCTCAGGGTTACCCAATTAGTGTCTGAGGTCAAATCTGAATCCAGGACTTCTTACTTTGGAGAGAGTTTCTACCCACTGGGCAGCCTAAGTGCTTCCCAAGTCGGTAAGAATGGAAGGAAGACACTGGAGCCAGGCCGAGGAAGAACACAATAAAGTCACAGCACACGGCCAGGTTATTGGTTTCTGGCTGTTTAAGAGTAAGTGCTGTGAAGTGCCCGCTAAATGTCAATGCCCTGGAGGCAGAGTCTGACTCACCACACCCTTATTCCACAAACCAGGTCTGATTCAACAAACCTTTATTAATGCTCTCATATGATTCAGACACTCTGCCAGTCAAGGTCATACCCCCTCCTCTCTCATTCTTCCCTTTCCCTCTCTCAGGAAGTGACATCCTTTCATGTTTTCATGGTACTTTGTGTCAAGAGTCAATCAATCAATTACTCAACCAACAAGCACGCATTAAGCACCCACTATGTGCAGGGTAATAAGCTAAGAGCTAAGGATGCAGGTGCAAAGAATTAAGTTTCACAGCAAGAGGGAGGCTAGGATGTTGGATCTTATTTCTTTTCTTTCCAGGCTAATCTGACCTCCCTTTTTCAGCCTTTGTGCAGTGAGTAATTCCTCACCATCATCAATCATCTCTTCAATTCTGCCATTCTATTGACTTGGGTCTGACTCAGGGCTCCTTCTGCTCCCCTATAAGAAAAAGCACTCACAGCGACTGAGCTTTCATCTACAAAGTACTCAGGACACTCTAAAGATCAGCGAGCTCAAATGAAGAGGACTTCTTAGTCTAATGATGTCAGAGTGGTTTTATTTCCAAAAACTAATGCTGCCCTTAGAACTCATCCAAGCTGGCGTGTGTGGTCATTTGGGGCATATTCATCAATTTTACCTCCAGGGAAGACTCAGGAAACTGAATGATAAGATTAATCAATTATCAGATTTTGGTGAATTTGCTATTTTTCTCTTTGTCTTTATATAACTTATTACCACTTGTTGTTGGTTTGGTTACTAAGTTGAAAAATGGAGTTATTAATAAAAGAAGCTCCTATATATTAATATATATATATATGAATATGTAAAATGTAGTCAACATTTTCTATTTATTATTCCCATCAAACCTTCTCTAACTAGGAGGATGCTAGAAGACACAATGAAGAATTTAAGAATCATTTGGTCTTTGGATTGCCAAATATAATTGAAATAAGGAAAATGGGGTCAAGTGAGTTAGTCATTCGCATCCCTTGGCCACCTCCAATTTAAGTAAATTTTAATTCTCTGATGAATGGCAGCTCAGCTCAAGGGCCAACCGTGGCCTTCAGAAATATCTGGGTCCAAACCTTGGCTCTGACATCTATTCTCTATGTAAGTCCGTGATCACTTAACTGTGAAGCACCCTCCTTGTCCGCTGACTAGAGTCAGCTAGAGATGAGTCACTGAAGAAAAAGGTCACTCAGATGTTGGTCAACAGGCATTTGCTGAAGTTCTCACTACCTGCCAGGAACTATGATGAGGGCTGGGAACACAGAGAAGGGCAAAACTGATAAACAGAAGGTCATAGAAGGTAATCAGTAAGTAGAAGAGAAGGGATGGGCTGTAGGAAGGACTAGGAAAGGTTTCCTACAAAAAAAAAAAAAATGAGATTTGAACTAAGACATAAGGAAGCAAGAAAGCTGGGAGGTGGAGATGGGAGGGAGGACATTTGGGGAATCAAGGCCAATCAGTGAAAAACGGATAAGTCAAGAAACAGAATGTCATACATGAAGAGCAGGGAGGAGGCCAGTGACTCAGGATCTCAAGGTGGATAGACTGGGGAAAGGTGTAAAAAGATGGGGGGGGGAGGATGTCACAAGGGGCCATGATATGAAGAACTTTAAAAGGCAGCTAGGTAGGTGTGAGAGAGACAAAGAGAGAGGCAGAGAGACACAAAGACAAAGAGATAGAGAGACAAAGAGAACAAGTATACATCTGCTCTTTATATTCTTGAGTATTTTGGAAGCTCAATTTAAAAGTTTCCTCCCCAAGTGGTTATTTGATGACCATTTTTAAGGGATGACCATTAACAGAAAATCCTCAGATGGAACTGGGGAGGAGAGCCCAGATTATAAACTCTTGTATAATATGGGCTGGTTTTTGCCCATTTGGGGGGTATTCCTGGTACTTAGCACAGTCCCTGGCACTTAATAGATGTTTATTGATGGATACTGATTGATTCTGTTGTCTGGTCAACTCTCCCTTATCCTAGACTCATAGGTGACTTTTTGAATCCACATTTTTACTTATCACTTTAAAATTTATACTTAGTTTGAGCCTGTGGGGATCTTTCAGGGGCCAGACTCTTGATCCACATGGGAGCCTTCTTGTCCCACTTTTGTGTCATCTGCAAGCTTGATTCATATTACCAGACAGCAGGAAACATCTGGTAAAGACATAAATCTGCTAATATCAACTTTTCACAGACTTCCACAAATCAACAATTTCTATACCATTGCACCAGCTCGGTCCCTTTAATTCTACTACTTTGGAGTCTCCCAGTATGAGTTTTCAGATAGCAGGGATTACCTGAATATATTTGCCGATTCACTATTGCAAAGAATGGATCTTATTTTTCCACAATGTAATGCCCTCTAAGAGGCCTTGAATGGAGAGAAAAATATTTAACCAATCACAAGAATTTCAAAGTATCAATGTGTATGGGAAAACTACAAATGATGGAGTTCTCACTGTCTCCAGCTGCAGTAGGCTTAATTGTTATTCCTTATATCCATCCTGAACCTGTCTCTCTGGAAATCCAGGTTAAAAAAAAATGGACTTAACCCATTTCTTGTGAAAAAAGATCTCAGAGTTGCAGTGGTCTGCAGTAACTGTAATAATAATAAGGATGATGATGACAAATTGATATACTGTTCTGGAAGCCGTGTTGAAAGCAAAATGGCTATTTCTTGGGGTCAGAAGTACAAAAACCAAATGGCTAATAAAAACGGGACAGAGAATTTTTTATTCTAAGGTCCACATTGAATTAGAAAACTGACAAGATGAAATAAGTTTAGAAGTGAACTTGCAAAGTGACTAAAAAGTTCACAGGATATTTTGTGACTGTGTTAGAGCTATAAAAGCAAGTCTCTTCTGAGGAGTGGAAAAACATTTCCTTCCTTTCATCCATTCCGGTGAATTTTTCACCAGTTTTATGCTGCCTGCTTTATCACAATAGCAAGCTGGACTTTGAGTCAGAAAGGCTTGGAGGCAAATCATACTTCTGACATTTATTAGCTATGCAACCAGGAATGACTCCTTCAATTTCTGTGAGCTAAGGGTCCCACATCTGTAAAATGGGGATAAACTAAATCACAGTATAATTTTGAGTCTTAAATTATAAAAATAATGAACTTTTAAGGTATGAAAAGTTTAATTGAAGTATATACTGTTGGGGAAATAGGAGAGACCAAATGACTGGATTATAAAAAAACAAACAAACAAACAAACAAAAAACAATGAGAAAAGACTCCTTGGATTGTGGTTGTATGGGCCTGAAATCACTAAGTTTGTGAATTCCTTGGGTGAGACAGAATAGCAACCACCTTTTTACAATATCACACAATTCTGACTTGCTTACAAGTCAGGAAAAAGGTGGAGGATGGATGGATGGATGGATGGATAGACAGCTGATTGATGAATAGACAATAGATGGATAAGTAAATAGATAGATGGATAGATAGATGGTTGGATAAACTGTTGATAGAGGGCCAGGCAGCTAGATGGACAGGTAGACAGATATATGTTAGAGGGAGATTCCTCATCTGGAAGTTCTATAGACCAGAGAATCACTTGTACATTCCCATATCCCCATATGGAATATGCTAACAAAATATGTAGTATAAATATAACACATGGATAATTCTGATTTTGAAAGCACTGGAAAAGAAGTTAGAAATAGATAAAGATCTTCAGGGAAGACATCAAGCCACACTGTTCTAGCATTTTTGGCTCCCTCAGGTTGATCCCTGATAAGGGATGCAGCAGTTGACAAAGATGCCCAAAAGTCCATGGGAAAGCTCAGTGTGGGCTCTGAGTGCATTCCACTCATAAAGCAGTAAGCTCCTGAAAAGTCAGGGAAAGGGATCATGGGAGAAGGAATAAAGGACTAGAGTTGTCAGGTGACCCATGTTTGAATCCTGTCTCTGTCACTAATTATTTTTGTATCCTTGGGCAAGCCATCTCACTTTCCTCATCCACAAAATGAGGGAGATGGTCCAGCTACCCTTTCAAGTTCCTTTTATCTCACAATCTGTGAGCTTATGGAAAGGATTCATGGCTATCCTCACTTGATCACATACCTACCTGTGAATCACTGACCTGACATTGATCGCCTGGACTGTCTCTGGAGATATTCCACCATTATCCTCTGCAATATGTTCCATGCACAATTATAATAACTACATTTATATAGCAATTTAAGGCTTGCAAAGCACTTTACATGTTTTATCCCTTTGGATCTTTGTTAATAATCCTGTGAGAGGTGTTATTATTTGTTCTCATTTTGCAGATGGTGAAACTGAAATTTGAAGAGGTTAAATGATTTACCCAGAGTCACACAAGTGATTAAGTGTCTGAGATAGGACTTAAATGCTGCCCTTCAAGACCCTAAGTATGGACAATGAATCACCAAGCAACTTCAAATGGCAGTGACTTTTTCCAAGACCAGTTAAGTCAGATGGAAGAAATGGTCTGAACTCATGTATAAGAAATGATGACAACACCCAACTTCAGAAATACTCCACTAATTTAAAAGTAAAATAACAATTGCATTTTATTCTTCAAGGTAGTGAGGAGAGTACTGGACCAAGAGCAACACAAATCTAGACCCAGACATTCACTAGCTGTGTAATCCTAAGCGATTCACTTAACATGTTTGCCTCAGTTTCCTCATCTATAATATAAGATGGAAAAGGAAATGGACAACCACTCCAGTATCTTTGCCAGGAAAATCCCAAATGAGATCACAAAGAGTTGGGCACAACTAAATAACAACAAAAATTTTATTCTACAATTTTCTTTGGTGCTAAAATAGAATTTAAATATATATATATATATATATATAATATACACATACATGCATATATATATAATAAGTTATTTATTGAGATACAGAAGATGTACTATCACTGTCCTTATCACCACAGACAGAACCGCTCCTTGTGGCATGGCCCATTTATATCAGTGTGTCTAATACACACTAATAATCATCTGCATTAATAATGCAGTGAATCTACACACGTTTCTAGGGAAAGCTTTATTTTAAAATGGAATATAAATGAATAAAAATGATCATCCTGCTTTGAAAAAAAAAATAGGCAACAGTAGCACTAACCAAAATCATCATTAAAATAAATGAAACTCTAAACTAAAGGGGGAATGATGCTGATAGAATGAATAATCCATCTAAAGAGGGAGAGTCTCAACAGGCATGATTACAACAAGATATTAACCTCCTCCATCTAACAAAGTTAATCAGGGCTGTTATATAATGTGCTGTATGGCTGGGAGCCATGGCCAGCACTCTTTCCTGGCGGACCTATGGGAGACCATGGATAAGGATCATGTACAACAACGGGCCATGTACAATGAGCAGCCATGGTTGTGTTCTGCATTACTATAGGAAGTAACCAATCCAGAAGTTGGGGCTACTGGAATGTTATGTATTTGACTTTAATCCAAGTAGAAAATTATACTCGTATCTTATTAGGAATAATTTAATTAACTTGTCAATCAGCACTATCTAATGATTACATACAATATCTTTTTTTTTTTTTTTTTTAGCAATGAAAAATCATTTAGATAGGGCCTGATCCCACAGGTTTGGGTACCTGTCACATATGAGCTCTCTAGCTGAGCCCAAGTACTCTGAGTATCACCTTTGAGCTGTGGACTTGCTGTTTGGCTTCATGTGGTCAGCCTTAGGTTGAATAAATCTGTATTGGCTCTGTTATCACAGTGTGGCAGTATATTTTAACAAGACATGTGCAGGAGTGGAATGGATTCTGGATTGAGAAAGGAAATGGGAGTTCAAACACTAGCTCTGATCCATATTAGCTGTGGGACCTTGGGTAAGCTCCATTTCCTTAGTTGTTGAATGGGAATGATAATATCTAAGCCAGATTCATCATATGATTTTTGTGAAGAAAATATTTTGCAAAGCTTACAACACCTCAAAAATGGGACTCCAATTACCACTCTGCTTTGTGCATTTGGGCATACTCTTTGCCAACTAGTTGCTACCACTAAGGGGACCCTGAAACAGAGAAAAAGGCCATTCCTTCCTTCCCAGCACAGTTGACTGACAGGTTTTATAATTTCTTAAATTCTTTTTCCCACTATTGTCAGCCAACAGTCCTAGCTGCTTCCCTCCCCAGCTTTATAAAAGAATGTCTATTGGTATAGGTCATCATCTGCATTAAGGATCCAACAGGGAAAGAAAGAAAAATGTTTAGCCTTGAAGTTTTAAGCAGCCTTAGTAATGTATCAGAGAATAGAGGAAAATTAATTATAGTGTTTTGTGGTTTCTAGAGGCACCACCCATAATATTAGATGGTCCCCCTGGAAAAAAGAGCATCAAATCTCCATAATCTGTCCTGATTAATAGGTGTAATGATTCTTTGTGACCCCGTGGACCACCATATGCCATCCTGTCTCTCTTCCAATATAGCATATAGTTGGTACTTAATAAGTGCTGATAATCGATTGATTTCTATCCTCAGAGCTGGGGTACTATGTATTTGTTTTAGGCCAATATTAAGAGCCATATTTACTATCAACTCATCAAAAAAACATTTATTAAGCTCATTTTAAGCATCAGGCACTCCTACCATTGTCTGAGTTGAGCTCAACTTTATGATATTATTTAAAATATAGACTTCATGGCTCATCAAAGGCCAAAAATGAAGGAGTCTAGGTAATACATTGCAATGAGTATCAGAACCACAGACAGCTCCAGCAGATCAACGAACCCTTGGGGCCCTAATCCTACCAAGACCATATCACTTTCTGTTCACAGTCTCCTCTTCTTGTCACTTTGAGGGAAAGTCCCAAACTCATCCCAGACCACCTGCAAAAGGACTTCCCTAGCACTTTTTTTTTATCATCATTGTATTGTGATAAAGTGAAAAAGCAAACAAGTCACTGATGAAAATCAAGAAATTAGATAGAATACAGAGCTGGCTCCACCATGCAACTAGCTGTGTATCTTTGAGCAAGTTTTTCCCTGTTCTAGCCCTCAATTTTTTTGGTTATAAAAACAATGAGGTTGATATAGAAGATTTCAAATTCCCTTCCAACTTTAAATATATGACTCCTTGCTTTTTCAATTCCCAATCCAAGGCACAGATTCTTCTGTCCTGCTTCCTTGATTAGAAGGCAAATTTCTGCATCTCTAAGACTTTGTCTTCTATTTCTCTTGTAAATTACCACAGTACTTACTATGGATTTTGTACCATGGTGTTAGAGATAAATTAAAATATATTTACTGGCTTAATAAAAACTTATATTTGCATTGGAACGGAAGTGAGTGCAAGGGATAATATTGTAAAACTTACCCATCATGTGTTCTGTCAATAAAAAGTTATAATAAAAAAATACACAAACAAAAAAACCTTATATTTGCTCACTCTAAGGTTTGCAGAACACGTTATCTCCTGTGCATTTAGCAGTAGAAACATTGCTATTCTCTTTTTTATTGATGAGGAAACTAAGGATCTGAAAAGCTAAGTGACATATCTATGGTCACAAAGATAGAAAACATCAGCATCAACATTTAGATTCAGATCTCCTGATTGCCAGTCCATTTCTGTTTCCATTTTACCAAAGGGAATCATAAAAACATAATCCCTCATTTCTAGTGGCCAGATTAGATCACAA
The DNA here is from genome assembly GCF_016432865.1 of Antechinus flavipes. NCBI lineage: Eukaryota > Metazoa > Chordata > Mammalia > Dasyuromorphia > Dasyuridae > Antechinus > Antechinus flavipes. The sequence continues at coordinate 27,412,097 of NC_067402.1, forward strand.
AATCTCAGCATTGGAAGAGACTTTGAAGGCCACCTCATCAAACTCCAGACTTAAGCCAGAAATTCTGATACATCATAAACAAAAGGTGGTCATCTAAAATAGACTTCAAGATTCCCATTAAAGAGGAAATCACTACATCCATAGGAAGTCCATGTCCTTTTGGGGTATCTCTAATTTTTAGGAAAATTTTATTTGCATTAAATTTAAATTTCAAATATTGTTACTATTTCTATCATCTGGAAAAAGCAAAAAAGATGATCTCTATACTTTGTGACAATATTCCAAATACTTGAAGACAATTATTCTAGCCCTATGCAATTCTTACATTCCTAGATTCCTAAAACAATCCTCATTACTCATGAACTCCCAGTCCTTCATTGTTCTGATTAAAATTTTTCTCCAGTTTATCAATGTCCTTCTTAAAACGTGGTACCCATAATTGAATCCAATACTCCCAAAAGTTATTTCCATCATAATAACATAGAGTAGCATTATCATCTGCCTAGTACTGAGTACCAGGCTTCCCTAAATGTAGCATAAATTCATATGAGCCTTTTTTTGGCTCACCCTAACACACAGTCAACTCATATTCACCTTGCACTCCACTAAAACCCTCAGATCTTTTTCAGATGAATTATTGTTTAGCTAATCTTCTCATCTAAAACTCATGAGGGTGATTTTTGATTCATCCTAAATAAATTTCATCTAATTAGTTTGGGGTCAACATTTCAATCATTGAGATAGCTTTGAATCCTGTCAATAGTGAATTAGACTTTCCTCTGTTTTGTATCATTTACAATCTCAACTAGCATACTATCTATGACTCTAGTAAAAATGTAAAAAAAAAAAAACACAAGACCAAAATTTATATTCATTAGAAAAATGAAAATTAAAACAACTTTCAGACACCATGTCATATCTGCCATATTGGTAAAATAGAATAAATTATATCACATGGAGAGGCAAAAAAGACTTATTAGAGTTGAACAAAAGAAGGGAAGAGTTTGAACGTTATTGAACCTTAATCTTAACAGATTTGGCTCAAAGAGGGAATATCATACATGCTCAGTTTGGTATAGGAACTTGTCTTACCTTATAGGGAATTCAAAGGGGAAAGGGGGAAAATCAAGAGAGAGGCCAATAGAAAGGAGGGCAGAAATAGCAGGGGAAAGGAATAAGAAAGAAGGGAAGGAGCTGAAACAATGGAAGGCAGATTGAGAGAGATGGTGGTCAAAAGCAAAATACTGGTGAGGAAGGAAAGGTCGAAAATGGAGAGAAAAGTATAATTTTGAAAAAAAAAATAGAATGAAAATACAGAAGTAGTCATTTTAAATGTTAATGGGATGAACTCTCCCATAAAACAGCAGGCTGGATTGAAAGCCAGAATCCTACAATATGTTTTTTACAAGAAACACATTTAAATCAGGGAGATACATATAGATTAAAGGTAAAAGATTGGAGTAAAATCTATTATGATTCAGCTGAAGTAAAAAAAGCAGGAGTTTCACAACTCAGATCAAGCAAAAGCAAAATAATAGATCTAATTAGAAGAAATAAGTAATATCAAAACTAAACATATGCAGCAAGCAGTATAACACTCAAATTCCTAGAAGAGAAATTAAGAGAGTTGCAAGAAGAAATAGACAGCAAAGCTATACCACTGGGGGATCTTAACCTCCCTCTGTCAAAACTAGATAAATCAAACCACAAAATAAACAAACTAAGGAAACCAAAAAACCCAGAATTTTTTACAAAGTTAGTTATGATAGATCTTTGGAGAAAATTGAATGAAGACCAAAAGGAATATACTTTTTTCAGTGGCAAATGGAAGCTACACAAAAACTGATCAGGGCACAAAAACCTCACAATCAAATGAATCAAGGCAGATATAGTAAATGCATCCTTTTCAGATCATGATGCAATCAAAGTCAATTGTGATAAAGGCCTGTGGAAAAATAGACCAAAAATTCATTGGAAACTAAATAATCTAATCCTAAAGAATGAGTGGGTGAAACAACAAATCATAGAAACAATTGATAATTTCATTCAAGAAAATGTCAATAATGAGACAACATATCAAATTTATGAAGTGCAGCCAAAGTAATTCTTGGGGAAATTTTATATCTCTAGGTGCTTACATGAATAAAATAAAGAAAAAGAAGATCTGTGAATTGAGCCTATAATTTAAAAAGCTAGAAAAAGAACAAATTAAAAACTCTCAATTAAATACCAAATTTAAAATTCTGAAAATAAAAGGAGAGATGAATAAAATTGAAAGTAAAAAAAAAAAAAACTAAGAAACAAAACTAAGAGTTGGTCTTATGGGAAAAAAAAAACAACAACAAAATAGATAAGACCTTAATTAAATTAATTATTAAAAGGAAAGAAGAAAATCAAAATTATCAGTATAAAAAATGAAAAGGGTAAACTTAACATCAATGAACAGGATATTAAAATGGTAATTAAGAACTATTTTGCCCAACTGTATGCCAATAAATATGATAATCTAAGTGAAATGGATGAATTCTTTAAAAATATAGACTGCTCAGATTAACAGAGGAAGAAATAAACTAAATAGTTCCATTTTAGAAAATGAAATTGAACAAGCTATTACTGAATCCCCTAAGAAAAAATCTCCAAGGCCAGATAGATTTACAAGCGAATTCTACCAAACATTTAAAGAACAATTAATTCCAATACTATGCAAATTATTTGGAAAATTAGGGGAAGAAGGAATCCTACCAAATTCTTTTATGACACAGATATGGTGCTGATATCTAAACAGCCAAAGTACCAAAACAGAGAAAGAAAATTATAGATCAATTTCTTTATTAAATATTGATGCAAAAATTTTAAATAAAATAAGATTTAAACATAAGGGTGATTCTATAAGCAATTTAGGAGAATAGAGAATAATCTACCTTTCAGATCTCTGGAGAAGGAAGGAATTTATGGCCAAAGAAAAACTGGAGTACATTATGAAATGCAAAATGGATAATTTTGATTACATTAAATTAAAAGCTTTTTGTACAAATAAAACCAATGTAACCAAGATTAGAAACGAAGCAGAAAACTGGGAAACTTTTTTTTTTACACCCAAAGGCTCTGATAAAGGTCTCATTTCTAAAATATAAAGAGAACTGATTTAAATTTATAAGAATACAAGCCATTCTCCAACTAATAAATGGTCAAAGGATGTGAACAGTAATATATATTTTATGCATACACACACATATATTATATATGTATACACACATATATTATATGTGAACAAGATTCCATTACATTCATATCAGCAAGCTGATATCAGAAAGACCTGGAGAGATTTACATGAATTGATGCTAAGTGAAGTGAGTAGAACCAAGAGAACATTGTACATAGCAACAACAAGATTATGTGATAATTAGCTGTGATGGACAATGAGGCGATTCAAACTCATTCCAATAGACTTGTGATGGAGATAGCCATCTACATCCAGAAAAAAGACTATGGATATTGAATAGCTAACATCGTATTTTCACCTTTTTTTGTTCTTATTTACTTGCTTGTTTTTCTCTGTTTTTCCCCTTTGATTTGATTTTTCTTGTGCAGCATGATAAATGTGGAAATATGTTTAGAAGAATTGCACATGTTTAACCTATTTTGGATTATTGCTGTCTAGGGGAGGGGGAGAAGAAGAGGGAAGGAGAAAAATTTGGAACACTAGGTTTGGCAAGTATGAATACTGAAAACTATCTTTCCATGTGTTTTGAAAAATTAAAAACTATCATGATAAAAATTCTCTTTACTTATAATTTGGGGAAAAAATTGTTTAAAAAAAATCCCACAGAACAAACAATAAATACAAAGGGAAAGTAACTGTCTTTTTCATGACTTTATGTACTTTGTTGTCCTAGACCAGTGGTGCAAGATCATTTGCACGGGTGGACTCTCTAACTCTCTTCAAGCCCAAGGATTAGATCCATCTTTCTGAATGATGCAGAATTATGTATAATGCACAGGACCGGAATCTCAGGGTGAGAGTGGTCGATATTATAAGGTCCTTAAGGACAGTAGTTGGGTTGTTTTGTGTCTTTACATCTCCCAGCTTAATTCTTATACACAATAAGTGCTTATTAATGGTTTGTTGAATTAATGAATGATCCACCCAATGGCAATTGGATGCAAAAGCAATAGTACATCCCATATGCCTTTTCCCTTTCCCTTTTCAAAAGTTTGCCTTCTACCAGCCTTATGTGAGTACAGAATAGAAGAGTAAGATGGCTATGCGATAGGAAAATAAAATAAAAAGGAAGTAATCTTCCCTTTTAGTATCCTGATCATACCACCAGATTTCTGACTATAAGTTAATGAAGAATTGTCAATATTTAAAAGAATTTTAAACATGGAAAAATTCATTGGAGATTTTCATAGAGGAAAAGCAGACAAGAGCTAGAGAATTTCAGGTCAAAAAGAGCTTTAAGGGGTCATCTAATCTGTTACCCTAGCTCCTAGTTATTTGCTGCTCAACCCACACTAGAACAAAAGTCTACCCAAGAAGTTGAATAGTAATAGGCTGGGGGCATCTTGGAACAGCCACAGATGTCATAATAATCACTTTGAAAGATTTGGAGGAGCAAAGGAATGCACAGAGGGGTGGGTGTATTATAAAGATGGTTCTATTTTCAACTTTAACAGAAAGGATTTCTTTTGGGGGGGGATACATAATTTACAGGATACAAAGACCTATTCTGACATACATGATTATTTATCTACTATCTATTCATCACCTATCTACCTATCTGTCATTTAGGGGTCTATCACCTAGTTATCTATCTCTATAGCAACAATTACCATAGTGCCGGTGTGTTTTGATGTTCTGAACCAAATTTCTGGGAGTTCACAGAATTGAGTAGTGGCAGTTTGACCATCAAGACAGGAATCTGTTCACCTTCCTAAATGCTTGGTGCTTTGAGACTTAGGTCCAGTGCACTGATGTACCAGAATGTGAAAACCATTTTGATGGGTGATATTTTCACTCATGTTAGAAAAGGGAACAGGTATACATTGCCTTTTAAGGTCTTCCCTTCCTAATTTTCTCCGGTTTTCCCCCTCCCCTCCTCCTTTTGAATATGCATGTATTCCTCCCACTATGCCTTCTGGCAAATTTCCAGGGATTTTATCAAATGCTCCTAGGGAGTGAATTACTCATTTTAGGTTATTTAAATGAGAGAGATGCATAATACTGCTTCACATTCAAATTTCATGAAATCCTGTCTATGAACCCTTTCATCTGCATTCATCTCTATGCCCTTAAACCCTGGCTTGCTCTTTTGCCTGGCTCCTTCCTGGAAGGTGCTAAATTGAAGCAGAGTTCATTAATTGGATGCAAAACAAAGAGCCCGCCCAACTCAATTGCAACAAGATTAAAACTAAGTAAACATGCTTTTCATAAGCAACATGCATGATGAGTTATAGGATCATTCAGTGGGGCAGGAACTTTCCAGGAGAAATGTGTCCATTTTCAATATGGCTGTCATCATGCTTTAATATAGCCAATACTTTGGGAAAATGAGCTGTGAGGCTAATATCATTGGGATGAGCAAACTGAACCTAAGAGGGATAGAGAGGGGGAAATGGAAAAAGAGACAGGGAGAAAGGCAGCAGGAAGAGCAAGAGACAAAAAGGCAGAAAGCATTCCTTCTGGCTTTTAGTTTGGCTAAGAGAATGGCCATCTGGAAAGGGATGATAGAAAACTATATGAACAGGAAGAGAACAAAGAGAGAGAGGGGATGGTATAAAAGAAAAGGAGGAGGGATAAGAAGGGATGTAGAGGGAGAGAGAGAAAAAGAGAGAGAGGGAGAGAGCAAGAAAGAGTGCATTCAAGAAAGATCAGATGAAGTTGTCTTTTCTCACTATGACCATTATTCTTGAGTTGTTTCAATTGTGTCCAACTCTGTGACACCATTTGGGATTTTCTTGGAAAAGAGACTGCAGTGGTTTGCTGTTTCTTATCCAACCTAATGCACAGATGAGGAAACTAAGGCAATTAGAGGGAAAGGCATTAAGAAAAGACTTTTCTCAATGTTTCAGAAATTTGGGCAATTCACTAGGGAAATACTTAAAAAAAATTAATAGTGGTTTCTTTTCCTAAATACATGCAAAGATAATTTTCAGTATTCACCTTTGAGAAACCTTGTGTTCCAAATTTGTCTCCATCTCCTCCCTTCCTGCTTCCCAAGGGAAGCAATATGATATAAGTTAAACATGTGCAGTTCTTATAATATTTTCATATTTGTCATGCTGCACAAGAAAAAATCAGATCAAGAGTGAATAAAATGAGAAAAAAAGGCAAATAAACAACAATTCTCCAAAGAAAAAATTACGAAAAAAAATATGTTTTGATCCACATTCAGCCTCCATAGTTCTCTCTTTGGATGTAGATGGCATTTTCTATCCCAAGTGTATTAGAATTAGACAAATATTTATTAATAACATACAGTTCTTTGTTCCCTCAATAATATTTTATTTCTCCAATTATATATATAGTCTTCAATATTTTTTGTAAGATTTTTGAGTTCCAAAATTTTTTCCTCCCTATTTTATGTCCCCCTCCCCAAGAGACCAAGCAATTTGAAGAGGGTTATACGTGTACAATCATTTTAAACTTATTTCCATAGTTGTCATGTTGTGAAAGAAATATCAGAAGAAAAAGGAAAAAAGAGAATGAAAACACAAATAAGCAAATAATAAAGATGAAAATGCTTTCATTTCTTTGATGCTTTGCTTTGATCCTCTTTCAGTCTCCATAGTTCTCTCCCTGGATATGAATAGTATTCTCATTCACAAGTCTATTGGAATTGTATCCAATCACTGTATTGCTGAGAAGGGCTAATTCTATCACAGTTGATCATCACATAATGTTGCAGTTGCTGTCTACAATGTTCTCTTGTTCCTGTTCACTTCACTTAGTATCAGTTCACATAAGTTTTTCCAGGCTTTTCTGAAATCAGCTTTCTCAAAATTCTCTTTTTTTCTAGTAAATTTATTTATTTTTAACATAATAGTAAATTTATACTATTTTAACACATGAATCACATTGGGAAAGAAAAATCAGAGCAAAAGGGCAAAACCATGGGGGAGATTAAAACAACAACAACAACACAAAAGAAGTGAACACAGCATGTGTTGATTTACATTCAATTTCCTTAATTCTTTTTCTGGATGTAGATGGTATTTTCGGTCCAAAGTCTATCGAGATTGCATTGGATCACTGAACTTCTGAGAAGAACCTAGCCTTTCATAGTTGATCATCACACATTTTTGCTATTACTGTGTACACTGTATAACTGGTTCTGCTTGTTTTGCTCAGTGTCAGTTCATGTAACTCTTTCCAGGACTTTCTATAATCAGCTTGCTCATGCTTTTTATAGAACAATAATATTCCATTACCTTCATCTACCACAACTTGTTCAGTCATTCCCCAAGTGATGAGCATATACCCATATTCCAATTTTTTGTTACCACAAAAAGTTGCTAATCATTCTTTTTTTTTAATTAAAACTTTTTTATTTTCAAAAAATATGCATGGATAATTTTTCAACATTAACCCTTGCAAAATCTTGTGTTCCAATGTTCCCCCCTTCTCCCCAACCTTCCCCTAGTTGGCAAGTAATCCAATATACATTAAACATGGTAAAAATATGTTGAATCCAATATATGCATACATATTTATACAATTATCTTGCTACATAAAAAAAAAATCAAATCAAACTGAAAAAATGAGAAAGAAAATAAAAAGCAAACAAACAAAACAGAAAGAGTGAAAATGGTATGTTGTGGCCCACATTCAGTTCCCACAGTCCTCTCTCTGGGTGTAGATGGCTCTCTTCATTACTGAACAATTGGAGCTGGTTTGAATTATCTCATTGTTGAAGAGAGCCATGTCCATCAGAATCGATCATATAATCTTGTTGTTGCCATTTATGATTATAATCTAATTGTGCTCATTTCATTCAGCATCAGTTCTTTTAAGTCTCTCCAGTCTCTCTGAAATCATCCTGCTGCTCATATCTTACAGAACAATAATATTCCAGATAATGCCACAATTTATTTAGCCATTCTCTAACTGATGGGCATCCACTCAGTTTCCACCTTCTAGCCACTACAAAGAGGGCTGCCACACCTCCAGTTCTTATTAGTAAGAACCAATGTGGGGAGGAGCCAAGATGGCAGAGAAGAGACAGAACTTTGCCTGAGCTCTTGCTGTCTTCCCTCAGAGTCAACACCAGATGAAGCCTCTGAATGGGTTTTAAAGTGACAGAAGCCACATATATTTGGAATGTAATAAATTTCCAGAAGGTCTTTTGGAAGGACTTCAGGGGAGACCTGCCTCAAGTGGGCTGGGGAGGAGGAGAGCTAGCCCAATGCCAACACAGGCCAGCTGGGTACAGAGAGAGCCTGGGTTGGGAATCTCTCGAGAGGCTCTTAGCCAAAATGCAGCAGCATTGGCTACTCCATCCTGGTTCAGAGGCCAGTGGATCAGCAGACCAGCTGTGAGACATTCCCCACAACTATAGAAGGCAAATAGCAAGCCTCCAGACTCCAGCACAGCACACAGGACTTGGCCAAGCCTATGGATCAGCGACCTCCAGGGCAACTTCAGAAGGCTCCCCAGCACAACTTGACCAGGTCCACCTGGTGCAGGTGGAAAAGCCTGTAGCACCATTGGTCTCAGGGCAGTGAGAAGCTCCTATTGCCCCATAGAGGAAGCTCAGGGCAATCTCCCCTGTGCTCTAGGAGCAGTCCTCAAACTTTAAAAATGAGGGGAAAAAAGCAAATATAGCTCTGACTATAGATAGATAAAGAGCAGAATCCAAATCCTACGGATACTAAAGGCAAAACACCTCCAGATGAAGCCCCAAAGGAGGATATGAACTGATCTCCAATAAAAGGGGCTCTCTTAGAAGAATTTTAAAAGGATCTTAAAAGAAAGAAGAAAAATGGAAAAAGGAAATGAGAGCTTTGCAGGAGAATTTGGAAAAGGAAACACAGAAATTTTCTGAAGAAAATAACTCCTTAAAAATACAATTAGTGAAATGGAAAAGAATATACTGAAGGGAAAAAAAACACTTCTTAAAAATAGATTTGATGAAATGGAAAAGAAAACAACTCCTAGAAAAACAGAATTGGTGAAATGGGAGAAAACTTCAATGAACAAAATGACTCCTTTTAAAGTTCAATTGGACAAATTCAAAAGGAGGTAAAACAAAAAGCTAACTGAAGAAAATAATTCACTAAAAACTAGAATTGGACAAATGGAAGTAAATACAATGAGACATCCAGAACCAATGTGAGTATAGCACATGCCCCAAACTCTTATATCACATGCTCAAGTGGCTTGTAAGATGATTTCCATGGTTCTGATTTGTAGGCACAGAATATATAAATGCTTGTTGATAGTTTGATTGATTTCAGGGAGACAACCTATGGCATCAGTATTGGTGCCCAGAACTGCAACTAGTAATATTGGTGCCAAGAGAATAGTACAAAATGTGTTAGGATGAGTAGCATTAAACATGTCTTCAGCGTTTTGAAGGAAGGTGACAGTTTTCTTGGACAATGGAAGGGAGCAGGGCAAGAATGAGCCCTTGATATATGGCCAATACTGAGATAAAGTCATTTCTTATCTCTTCATAGTTTAAATAAGCTCAGGTGTTTCCATCAGTCTGAAGGATTCCAAGAGTGGTCATTACCCATGCTAAATGTTTACACCAGGGGCTGAAGCCTCATCTGCTCTACACTTGCCAGAACTTAATCAGTGAACTCTCATTCCATTACTCAATGAACAAATTTAACCAGAGTTATTTGCATTGTATAGAAGATGAACCTTCTTTTTCTGTCTTCCTCCTTCTTTGGTACTCTTTTATTCCATCATATCCATTCTTCCTTCCTTCCTTCCTTCCTTTCTTCCTTCCTTCCTTCTTCTTGTATCCTGGACTATGGAATACCATGCAAAGGGATTCTCAAGCTTGATTGCTGGTACATAAGGCTAAAATATGTAGATTCCCAGTTCACTGCATATATTTATGAAATGTCACATGTGGCTAGAATTTCTCTGAGATTGCAAATGTTCTTCAAAGAGAAGAATAAACTGATATTTCTGATTGAAGACTTGGACTGGATATAGCAAAATATGAAAAAAACCAACATGAAAATAAGATCTCATGTAAACAGGAGATTATTATTACTTAGATTCCTATAATGTGACCATCATATAGGTCTCCAGGGACAATTGCAAGCCCATTTTCACATAATTATGTAAAGAACATGTATTTTATATGAGATGGTGAAATTAAATACCAAATAGGATATTTTGAAAGAGCTGTAATGTTTTAAATGAAGAAATGAAAGTGTCTTGAGGCATTTGGAGGATAGAAAATTTAGACGCCAGGTTTATAAAAAGGCTATATTAATTTCAAGGAAAATACGGGATAAAAATGAAATACCTAAAGGGGAAAATGAAAGATCTGCAATAAAAATCAACCTATATGATTTAAGTGATTAAATCTGACTGGTTAACAACAGGGAGTTTTACAACATGAGGCTGGATTTCTGAAAGCAGTTCTGTGGCAAGTATTTTTGCCACTCCATGGAAAATGTCTTAATCTACCACATAGTTATCCCCTTCCATTTTGGAAGTAGTCCCATTATAGAATTTTGTAGAATTGTACAACTTAAAGAAACCTTAGTGATCATTAGTCAAATATCATTTTTATAGATGAGACAATGTTAACTTGCCTTGACTGTCAAACAGAGAGGTCTTAAGTTCTTCCATAATATAACTCTTCAAACAATTAAAGGCAATTATTTCAATTACTCAGCTCTCCTCTTCTCCAGGCTAAACACCCCTTATTCCTTTGAGCTATCCTTAGATGGCATAATATTAAGTCCCTACATTATTTTCTCTGTATGATTTTCCAGATGCATGCATGTACACACACACACAATACACACACACACACACACACACACACACACACACACAGATACACATTCCTACATGTGCACATCAAATAGAAACAGAAGTCTTGTGTTAGACAATTTGATGTAGATGTACACCAAGAAACTTTCCCTTGACAATATGCCCTATCATGAAATACATATAAATGCAGTTTATCCCCTATATTAACTTCCTGGTTTTGTCACCAGATTTATATTTCAATGATAATTTCTCCAAAACACTGAAATTACCTTCACTTTTATACAACACAGCCAGTAAACAAGATTATACCTTCTAGAAAAGGGCATTCAGTTTCTATCTCAGGAGAATATCCAGGTGTAATTATAGAAACCTATGACTGAGGAAAGTCAGAGTCATCTGATTGATTTAATCAATTTAAATCAATTTAAATTTGTTTAATAGAAGGGTCAATGATCTCTCCCGTAGTGGCCCCCAGGCCATCCCTCCTATTCTAGAAGATGCATGGTTGGACAACAAAGGGCATAAGGTAACATGGATTTGGAAGGAGAGAATCTGGTTTTAAATCTCAGCTCTGATACTCAATTACCATGTCTATCTCTCATTTTGGGTACATCACCTATCTTTGTGGACTCTGGCTCATCATCTTAAAAATGAGGCAGCTGGACTAGATTAGAGGTTTCAAACTCAGATGCTGGCTACAAAATTCTGACAGGACTGGGAAGCAGATTGAGATGCAATTGAGAAATGTTTCATGAAATAAATAAATAAGCTACTACATGGATAATGTTGACTCGTTGTTTTCTTATTCAATACGTAGCTTGCTGGGATCTACTTCTATTTGAGTTTGACGATTGGACTAGAAGGCTCTATGAACTTTCCCAGATCAAAATGTATATTTTAAACTGGGAACTCCTTTTTTCATGATATGGGAATTGCAAATATATATATATATATATATATATATATGTATGTATAATATACATATATATACACACATTACATGTGCATATATACACACATACATACACACATATACATATATACATATATAAATATATATAAATGATGTACTTCTTTATCCAGGAGGAGACTAAGGTTTATAGTCTGATGCTTTCTTAGACTAGACCAAGAAAACTATTCATGATTTACAGGTGTTCCACTTCTCATAATGAAGCAACAATCCTGTTCACACATGAAATACCCTAGATTCAATCATGTGAATTATCCTTTCATTAAAATTACTAGTAATAGCTTTATAATTATATTTGCAAAACATATTCAGCAGAGAAATAAACATGCTCTCTACAGTGCATGGCTTCTAGGGGCAATGGATGTGGATATGTTGTTATTTCCACCCTCAAGTGATTTATTTTTAATGAAATGAATTTTCCACTTTGAAAAAAAAATAGAAAGGAGACCCAGCACACGCTCTGGAGTGAGACTTCAGATGGCTGGCTCTGCAGGCGCTTCCATTTCATACATATGCTTAAGCCACATACAACAGGGTCCTCGGGATTCGAGAAAAAATGAGTGAAATTTCTACATATAGGATACACCGAGCTTGACTTCACGCAAGGCTGGAGGTCTCATAGTGGCTGGCAGTCACGCTGTCGACTGAAGACTGAGGGCAGCGGGCTGAGCCAGAAGCCTATCTATGGTCTTCCATAGCTAGGAGTGTGAGCATTAAGTTATCGGGGCCATAGTCCTCCATTAATGTTCTCACCTACTTACTGATCAATGGCAAGGAAAGGTCACCATCAGAAAGAAGAATATAAGCTCTATTTGTATTCCTAGCATGGAGTGCACCATAAGTGTTTAGTTGGTTTTTTATTCATTCACAAAGTACTTTGTATTTAAGTACACTTGTATAAATTAATAATTTTTCATTTTACATCATGCCATGTATATTTGTACGATGATATCTGTACTTGTTGACTTCCAACAGAATGTAAGTTGGCCGAATCTTTGCAGAGATTGCTTCCAGAAATCATGGCTGAGAACTGTGGGATGTAATGCTATTTGTGTTTCATTGTGGATTTATTTATTATGTCAAATATTTCCTCATTACATTTAATCTGGTTCAGGTGAAGTGTCTGCTCTGCGTAATCTTTTAGGACTTTAAATTTCCTGTTCCTAAAGTCACTGAATTCCATGCCCTGGGCTTGGGGGGACAAGGTCGGACTGTGTGCTCAGTATCTAACCCAGCACCTGGCCCAGGGCAAGCTCAGAACCCACTCTTGTTTGACTGGGAGCCTCCTTTGGCCATTCTCTGCACCAAGGACAGCAGTCCCTGTCTACACCACCTGCACTGAACCATCCCAAATTTAACTCCCCCCATCACAACGCCAATCCCAGAGCATGATGCCGTCACCTGGGATTCGGAGAAGAGGGACCTGTATGGACAATCTGACCCAAAGCTCATCACTCCAGCCATAAAGTCACACGGTCTCTCTATTCCCTTCCAGGATTCTGTTTTCCAAGGTTGCTGATGTCCAACCTTTTGTGTTATTTCAACCCAGCCTATTCAGACAACGAATCCAACTCAACACACCCCACATATGTGTATATATGTATATATGTGTATGTATGTAGGATCTATATAATCTATATCTTTAAGATATATGCCCATATAATGCAATCTACATCTACATCCTATATCTATAATATATCTGTATAATCTATATAATATATTGTATACTTATGTAACATAGATTATATTATAACAATATAATATCATATATATAGGTTATATCATGATATTATACATCTATATTATATACTTATAGTATATCTATATATCTGCCTATATAATATAATCTATATCTTTAAGATATATGCCCATATAATCTATATCTACACCCTATATCTATAATATACCTGTATAATCTATATCCATAATATATTGTATAATATAGATTATAATATAATATCATAGATATAGATTATATGTATGATATATTACATATCTATATTATATAGCTATAATATAGCTATATAATCTTTATCTGTAGTATATTGTATACCTAGATGATATAGTCTATATCTATGATATATTATATATCTTGGCATATAATATATAACATACTGTATTATATATATGCATACATATACCCATATAATATATAACATAACTATATAATATAATCTCTATATATGATAGATAACATATCTATAGTATATGTTTATATATCAGCAGGAGCTGACTGTAATGTTTCAACCAGATAGTCCCTTCAAATATTCTGACACTTTGTTCTGTCAGTAGTCCTGAAAGTGAAGCAAAAAAGACAATGGATAGATGCACAAACCTGTTAACATCTGCTCCAAGCCTCCACTTGCTCCTTCTCGGCTCCTTCCCACACTAAAGCAAACTAGCATTCATTTGGATAATTCCTTGAAGCCCTGAACGATTCACATATCACGTTTCCACCAAGTTTCATTTATATAATTAGTGCTAACATATGGCCCACAATCAGCATCGGAGATTTGGAATCATTTTTAGCATGCCGTTAGGCCTAAAGGGGGATGGATTCAATATGAAGAGAAGGGAATTAGGCATGCAAATTCCATCTACAATAACAAGAGTATGGCAATGAAAATGTACCCCCAAAAGATTTGATGGCTAATCACATTGTAAGCAAAAAAGAATTACTTACCTAATATGTAGAAAAACCTGCCCCAAAATGGGACAAAAATTAATAAGACGTTCATCTCATTCTATGCCTTTGGTTACTCTGTGGACTCTCAAAATGACCCCATTTGGGGCGCCCATTGATACAAACTGAGAAGGGCATTTTTTCTGAAGGTTTGCTGTGTGAGCTTGGCTAAGGCATTTCCATTCTTTAAGCCTCAGCTTTTCCATATGTAAAGCAAGAGGTCTGGAGCAAATTGTCTCTGTGGTATTTTCTGGGTCTAGATCTATGAACCCATGATCGATCTGGAGTGTGTTTTATGGAGAGAGCAGAAGAGGGCCTATCTAGGAGAAAATAGGTAGAGGTCAATCGTCTTCCTCTTTTTCTAGGATGATTATTGTTGTTCAGTTCAATTGTGTCCCACTGTGCAGACCGTGCTGTTCATGGGGTTTTCTTGGCAAAGATCCTGGAATATTTTGCTGTTTTCCTGCTCCAGGTAATTACAGGTTAAGTGAGTTGTCCTGGCTCACTGGGATAGTAAGTGTTTGAGTCAGGATTTGAACTCCTGAATCTAGGTCGTGTTCTATGCATCATGGCACCAACTAGCTGTCTCTCGTGTTGGCATTATTGAGAGATATTATAGGACAGTGGATTGAAAATTGAGCTAGAAATCAGTAGACTTAGGTTTAATTCTTACTTCTGAAACTTAATTGCTGTGTGACCCTATGCAAATCACATAGTCTCTCTGTTCTACAAGTAACTCCCCAGGACTTCTCTATTAAGTCACAGAGAAATCAAATTAAAGGTGGTGGAAGAAGTTTTCCTCATTCCTACACTGGAATTACTTGCACTGATGAAACCATAGATCCTTCATGGATTTGCACAATGGTATTATTGGTTATTCTGGGAGATGGAAAGAACATTTCCCTCTAAATTATATATATATATATATATTTTTAAAAAATCACTAGAAAAGAAATGTGTTTAATAACATGGCAGCTGGAGGATGCCAGATGGTATCAATATCTCCAAAAGCATCTTTACTATTACAAATCAATACCTTGCTTTTGTGATTTTCTTAGGGTCTTTAGAGAGATTTCCACTGTTACACATATTACATTCTTGTCTGAATAAAAAGAACTGTTTGCTACATTATTGTAGAGAACACTTTTACTACACAAAAAAGTGATATGTGGTATCCCTGGTTTCCAAAAGAAATATGCATTTTGAAGGCTAGTAATTATCAGAATATATAGAACATTCTTACTCCTATATTCCTATGCAATGAAATGATGAAGTAGAAACTGAAGGAGTGTAATTATTCTACTATGACTGTGACATTTTCCCTATCCAATCTCAGAATCCTGAGCTTTCTTCTAAGTCATCTGCAGGTGTTGCATCCTATGGAATGTTTTTCCTGATTCTCCCAGATTTTTTTTTTTTTGGTTTTATTTATTTTTTTATTTGATGATTTCACTTTTTGACTTCTACAAATCTTTTTTTCATTGTTTTATATTGCTGTCAGGCCCCAATTATAAGTCTACTCCACAGACCCTTGCTCCACAGAACTCTCCCTGTGACAGTCTAAATAAGCCACCAGGTTTTTTTTAATGAATTATTATGAATTAATAACTATCCATACCTAGCACAACTCCTGGTACATAGTAGGAATTTAATAAATGCTTGTTAATTGATTGAATCAAGTTATTAAACTTGGCAGATAGATAATGCAGCAGATGGCATACTGGGATTGGAGACAATAAGATGCAGGTTCAATTGGACCAATTATAATATCTCTCAGTCTCTGTTTCCTCCTCAGCAAAATAAGGATAATAATGGGGTTTTATAAAAATCAAATCAAATCAGATCATCTATGTGCAAAGCTGTCTTAAAAAGCACTATTCAAATGCTGGCTACTGTTATTAGTAATACTTGTGATCATCTTTAAATTGATTTTAATGTATAAAATGTAACTTTGCATTCCCTCACCATTGGTTTTCATCAAGATATTTTTGCTCAATTAAAAAAGCAATTCTTTAGTGGAGGTTTAATATTAAAGCGACAATAAATCATTTAAAAATTAAAATCTGCTAAGGTTCTTTCTAGCATAGGAGGCGGTACCAAAGATGAACCTGGAAAAAGCTTAGCATTCTAAGACTGATTACAAAGAATCTGTTACAGCAAGCTTAGATCCCTTCAGTTTTTATGGCATCATCTCACAGAAAAGGAATATGACTTTATCCACTATCTCGTAATTACTTGCCTTCAAAATGAAGCTGGTACTATTGACTCTAATGAGAAGCCTACATTCTGTGCCTCTGCAGTAGAGGAGGAAATGTAATCTCAGTACTTCAAACCATGGACTCCCCCCAACCCCTCCACATGTCAGCAGTTGTATTATATCATCCAATGGTGGAGAAAATGCACGATGGCAAAAAGCTACCATAAATTCAGTAAAGCTTTTAAATGAATTTGTATTTTATTAATCATAATAGCATCTATATACATTTGAAAAATAGCATGCATATGAGTGATACATTATTTATCAGGTACAAGAAATGAATTTGGTTATTTATGGCTTCATGGACCCCTTGAAGAATCCTTGTGTACCCTCCTACCTTTGCTTACCAGTTGAAAACTACTGATAGGGTGAAAGCAAAAAACCACTGGAGTGGAAATTAAAAGACTCGAATAGCCACTGAAAATTCAGCCTTTCAAGGCTCAGATTTTTCAAATCTAGAATGAGAAGGCTGGCCTTAGAGATCTTTTCCAGTTTTTAATTTATGGCCATAGCTTTGCCCACCTTCCATTTCCTCATAAGTAAAATGAAAGGATTAAGCTCGATGACCTTCAATGTACCTGGCTGCTCTTAATTATGCTACTGAGGAGGAAGAGAAGGGGAATGGAGTTAAAAGATCCTGTAGGGGTGATGACCATCAAATGAACTCAGTCCACAGCAGCATATTAACAAAGAAATATGGAATAAGTGGCTGAATTATGCAAATTTATTTTTGTATAAAAACTATCATTTTGCATAAATGATAGTAATACAGGATGAAATCTTTGTCATCAGCAGCTATGAAAGGGATTCTCTTAAGGAGTTGAAGAACAATGTAGATTATTCAAGGAAGCTATGAAGGTAGTGTATCTTACTACCATAGATTGTAAAATTTTAACTCCTACCAAATACCTAGCCAGATAAGACCTGGTAGTTACAATTCTAGACCAGAAGCTCACTTTCATGGACGGACAGATCAATTCTGTAAATACAGACCTCAAAGTTATCCTAAAGAACTCAACCAAGAAATTGTCCTGAAATCAAATCATTATCACAGACCGAGCTCTTGCCCACATTTACTCAAACCTACCACTGATTTATAAAAACTTAGCTATGTTTTGACAAATACTGTCATCCCCAACACTCAAAATCTTCAAGTTATATCAAACAGCAAGCTGAGGAGACAAAATCACATGGAAACAGGGAAAAATTTCAGCCATTTCTCTTGCCCTTTCTGCCACAGGAACTGTTCTAAGGATACTTTCATTAAATCTACAGGAGACTGTTTATCCTACACCTTAGACATTTATTCAAGTACAAAACCCAGATATTTTATCAATTCATGCACAAGTTTATAGAACACGACATAAAGGAATAACAACAGCAAGACAGTGATTTATCTCAAATTAGGCACAGTGCTTTGTTGGGATACAAAGCAACGTAAATGAGTTCCTGTCCTTAAGGAACTCACAGTTTAATGGAAAGATAACCTGCAAATAACTATATACACACAAACTTTATAAAGGGCAAATTGTAAATAATTAACAGAAGGAATGTCCTAAACTGAAGAGAGATCATTAAGGTTTCTTGTAGAAGACGGTATTTTAGCAGGGACTAATAAAAAAAATCATATAATCATGAAATGCAAAGATAACTGCAAAAAGATGGAGATTTTCCTTGAGAATTGATACACAATCTCAGAGCACTCAGATTTATAGGTCAAAAGCCTACATAATAATTTTTAGAACAAGTAGAATTCACTTTCTGGAGCAAGAGTTAAAACTCATAACAGGTACATATCATTAAACTTATTGGAATCATCTGAAAGTGGCTTATCCACATATGAAATTCACCAAATGGCTAAAATCCAAGAAGAGACTCCAAAGGCTCTCCGAGGAGACACCCGAGTGAACTCAAGTAACAATATTCCAGTAGAGAAATGTCAAACTGAGTTATATAGATTTGTTGAAAAGGAAGAATTTATGATAAAAGTTCAGGTTCTGGTCATGACCATAAAAAAGCTACAGAAAAGTTATCGTTAAGAAACCAAAACATAAGTATCAATGTAAATTATGCAATGAAATGGTAGAAACTATTATTCATTACTGAAGGATATAAAAATTTGGCACCTCCCAAAAAACCTAATAAGACATAACATGGGAGGTTGAATTAAATTCAGGATCTCTCATAGACTTACAGAAGACAGACTACCAACATTAACTTCAAAATATCTTGGAGAACCCAATCAATAAAATGTCGTGGAACTGGACCAGAACTATTTCCCACAATGACCAGAAAACAATATTAATGTATTAAAAAGTTAACCAACAATTTTTGGAAAATTACATTTAATGACAAATAATCTCCAAGCTGCAAGGATTCAAAAACTTTCAGAATGTAGAGATGTAGCAGAGGAGATCAAAATTATGTGGGAACATGGACATGTTCATCCTATTGATCATATGTCATAATATCATAAATATCAGCCTGTTTGTTGTTGGAACCATTCTGATAATGACTTTCATAAGGTTGTAAAGGCCTTATGCCTTGAGGCATTTAAACACAATAGTATTTTATTCACTTGTGCAATAGTCCACAAAATATTAAAGAATTGGAGCCACAAAATAACTTGTGCTAAGATCACTGTTGACTGAACTTCATCGAACAAGATGAGAGGAATGATTTTTAATGAATTGTAATGACAATAATAACAATTATAATAACTACCATTTATATATTGCTTATTAAGAATTTGATATACACTACCTCACTGGCCAGAGAGGCACATTGATTATTCTGTGTCTCCCATTTAGAAGTCATGAATGAACTTTCCATCACCTGGTTGATCATGGGATCACACATCTATGAATAGGAAGGAAACTTGAAGGTTACTTATCCCAATATTCTATTTTTGGCAGGTGAAAAAAGTGAGACCCACAGAAGAGAAATGATGGGCCCAAATTTCAAAGGTAGGAAGTGGCAGAGTCAGAATTTGGACCTGGATCCTCTGACTCCAAATTTAGCTCACTTTCTACTTTATTGTATCATTTCCCCTCCAATGGGAGTTCTAGAGGTCTCACTACAAAAGGTACTCGGTGATATAAAACCTTCCCCTACCCCATCTCTTTGAATTTGCCCAATCCTGCTTTTTCCTGCCTTTTTGGTCAGGGATCTCCAAAAAGATGGCTCCAAGATAGAGCTACTAGGGGCTCTGGGAGTGTCTGGCAATAGTATCTCACGTTCCCTGGCACACAAATGCATTAACCATGGAAAAGAGCTTTCAGCCTAGCCTTGGCAGATGGGTGGAACTAGGGATTGGATTGGCTAGAGCAATCTGGGGGACATGTTGACACTATGTCAACTGGCAGTGACATTAGATGAGGAGTATCTGCCAAAGAATGATTAGCCAGTGGGTCCTTGTTATCCTCAGGAAGGAAAGTGAGACATTTCCTTTGGGCTTCTATCACTCATGCTTATCTTTGCTTTCTTCAGCTAGAAGAAACTAGAATTTGTCTCTTAACAAGTTTCTCCCATGCAATCATATTCTGTAATTAAATTCTCTTAGAGACAATGGTGAGAGCAGTCAAAGGTTCTGAGAGGAGATTAATTTTGATTCACTGAGCAGCTTTCACAATGTTAGAAATGCTTTTTTCTAGCCTTTTTAAAGCTCTTTACAGTTATTTGATCCAAAAAGTGCCCTTTTCTTTGGAATTTTGGCAGGACACACCCTCCACACTATACAATGTTTAATTAGCTGGGGGCTATTCTCTAGTACACTTAATTACAGGTCAGTATTGTGACTATATAAATCATAAAAAAGGAGAGGAAATGATATAAAACCACTTCATTAATGTAATTTATAGTTATCTGTACTAATCCCAAGGAAGAATGGTACTGGGCTATAATTAATAATTTTCTTAATGCCAAAAATCATATTTTTCTGTCTGGCTTTAACAGCACATGTCATGGTAATTATGGTTAATTCTTTATTATTCTGGGGCTGATTTAATGTGTAGTTTTCGGATTATCTATGCTGACTTTTTCTTTCCTTCTTCTTCTTTTGGCCTTCTTATTCATCGATCTTTATGCCAGAAGGTAAAGGAGAGAGTAAAAGAGAGAAAGTTAAGCTAGTTAACTTTCTGTGCAAAGACTCTAAAAGTCCTAAGGGCATAGGTTTAAAGATTAATAGGATTTTAGAAGATGGTTCAATCTCCCCATTTTACAGATGAGGAAACAGAGCCATAAGGTTAAGTACAAGATTTTACAACAAGTCACCAACTAGAGACTAAAACCCATTTTTCTTATTAACAGGCCATTGTTCTTTCCATTTCACCATTGGTATTAACTTCATTATCTCTTATAAATCAGCAATTCTGAGGAGGCATAAAATCATTTTATCAAAATGGACATTCCTAGGTACAAGTTGAAAGTCCAGCTGATAAAGATCAGCAAATCAATTGCACTCAATTCAATTTCATTCAACATTTCAATTCAACAAGGTTTTATTAAATGTCAGCATGTGTCAGGCATTTGGCCCCTACTCTCAGTGACCTTGTGCGCTTCTGAAGAGTGGAAGGAATGGCCACGGAGGACCGTAGAGTTAGAGCTGGAGGAAACTCTCAATGTCACTTGGGCCATGATTTTACACCTAAGGAAACTGAGGACTAAAGAGATTAAGGATGTTTCTTGGACTGATGATGAATAATATAAGATACAGCCAAAGTTTGTATCAATTAGTGACAGGGAAGCAGGAAAGGCCTCCTGGAAGAAGAAGCTTTGGAAGAAACTTTGAATGGAGCTCCTGAATCTAAGAAATAAAAGGGATCCTTTACTCCTATTTGATTGTAACAATAACAACAATTCCCTAGCCCAAATCCACAGCAGAGAAAACACCTGGCTGCTCTACTGTGGCCCCTTCTCGTCCCACTGGGAGGAGAGAGTAGAGGGAGGAGGGGGCACATCTAGGATGCAGCAATGTTTAACTGCTGGGGCAGTATGTGTGTCAATGTTTTCCAAAACATGTGTTTTTATCATGTCTGGTCTTGGATGTTGTGATCCTTGGCAAGTCCCTTAACTTTATGTTCCTCAGTTTCCTCATCTGTAAAGTGAGCTGGAGAATCACTCCAGTATCTCTGCCAAGAAAAACCCAAATGAGATTACCAAGAACTGAAAAAAAAATGACTAAACAACTATAATAACAGATCAGGATTAGGGTGGGATGGGGTGCTATAAACCCCAACAATGAAAGAAGTATTCTGATCACGGCAGGGGACCACCTGGTGGCTAAGAGTACTTCCATAAACCTTAGCACATCCCTCCCTTCCACCTCCCAAAATGAACGTGTGATTTTAAAGCCTCGGTAGGTAAGTCAGAAAGCAGACCCTTTTTGGGGGGAATTCCCTTCTATAGCAAGCATTGTGGTAGTGAGACTCCAGAACAGTCTCAGAATCCCGTAAGATTAATTTTTTCAATTTAATATTCTCCTGCTGTGTCACAAAACTAAATTCATCTCTCCCGAGCAAGCTCGTCACTGGCTAAAATAGGAATGGGCAAGAAACAATGTTAATACAACTCTCATCGCTCCACCAACTGAGACGTGTCGAGTTAGCAGACAGCAGGCCATGTTTTTACAATTCAGTTTTGATTGTGTCATATTACAGTAATAAGGCAGGAAAGTGGCAAACAAACACTCCAATGTTTTATCTCAACAAGATTCCCTCATTTTCCTGGGCCAAATGAGAATGCTCACAGATTTCCAGACGCAAGTCCTATGCTAACATATGGCACACCATTAGATGTCTTAGGATCTCAAAATTCAGTGCAAACATCATTTGCCAAAGTTGTCTTCCATTTCTACCTATAGCCCACTGAACATACAGCTGGAACAGCGCAGATTTCTGCCCGCTCCTTTCTGTTGACAAAGAATACAACAACAACAACAAAGCACTATTTATTCAAACTCAGAGGAGCAAACAAGAAAGGAAATTGGATGGCTGGGGAGTATAGAGCCCAGGCTTGGACCTCAGATAGAGTCCTGGCTTTTCCTTTTCCCTTTTCTGTTTGTTTGTTTATTTTATGAGGCGCAGGAGAGGGGAGGAGCCCTACGTAGGGGATAAGAAGGAAATGTGCCTTTGGTTAGCTTAAGTTAGAACAGGATTCAATTCCGTTTCTTTCTTTTTTTTTTTTTAATCATTGAAGTCTAGCTGTGATATATAAGTATTCCATGAAATAATCCCTTTGTTCTAGCCCCAAGTTTAACAAAGCAGTTCAACTCCTGTTCAGACCAGTAACAAAGAAGGAAAGTATCGTGTAGCTGGAATGAACCTGATCCAGTCCATTACTGTGCTTTATGAGGAAAACGACAACTCATTAATAAGCAGCCACCTTTCCCAACTGCCACCTTTGGCAAACAGAAACTAATGGAATCGCCATCCAGAAGAAAGGTAGACTAATATTATAAGACTGCACAGAACGCTTCGTTAACACTTTAGGTCTATAAGGTGCCTTTTAGAAACACAAACTCTTTTCTGCCATATGCCCGCTATGTTTCACTATTCCAAAATATCATTAGTTTTTAAGTGTCGTCATTTGCTTTTGGACGCATAATAAATCTCATTGCAGCGTCGATCTGTGCTTTAGGATGATTTTTTTCCGAAAGCCTTTCCAGCACAAAAATCGCGGGGTATCTGAAGCCCAGAGATGGGAGCCCCCCACCCCCTCCCCAGAGGGACGCCTTTGGCCACAGCAGTTTGAAGAGGCAAGTTTGGCATCTCCATCGAAACGGACGCCCGGTCCAGACCCGATCAGAACGCTTCCTGTGTCAGCTCTCCAGTAAATGATGGTTCCACTACTGCCAAACACAGCCACATCGCAACGGCAACACGGAAAAATGACAAGCTCCACTGAGAAAGGCACAGAGGGGCAACAAAGATGCTCTGTCGACTTCCATACAAGGCCCGGGCAAGAATCAAATCCAACTTAATCAAAATAATAAAAGTTCATAGCCTATGATATGATCCCTGGGCAAGTACGCAGCCAAGAAAAAAGAGAGTAATTTGAATTTTCCAAGTTGTAAAAAATGAAATATAATCGAGGGGGTACACTTACCAGGAAGACTTGCCAAATAATCTCTGTTATATTAACTCATCCACGGAGCGCATCTTCTATAACTTTCCCAGCTGCACAGCTGGTGTCAGCAGTGTCTGGCAGGGGCAGAAAAACAACCACAGGAACAACATCAAAGCGAGGAACTGGAGTTTTTTACTCTAGGAAGAACTGCTGCTTCATCTGCCCTTTCTTTGGAGAGGAACAGGGGGCGCAGAGAAGAGTCCCCGTGTAGACAAAAACTCCAACAATGCCTTTTGGCAAAATCACAACTGAGAAAAGCTGTATTATTTATCATTGCACTCTTCAAAGAGAACATCCCGGGGAAGCGGTGGGGAGCCTCCCAAACAAAATACTAAGTTTCCCTTGAGGAAGATTCTATGGATATTAATGATGGGTCCTATTCTCTCCTTAGTGCACATACTTGTGTCCCATTTTGCTTCTCAGCTCACTTGCAGAATTACATCTATTTGTAAAGAGATCTAAAGTTTGCAATAACCAATATGATCCTTTGGTCTTTAATCCAGAGTTAATTTCTTCTCCCTTACGAGAAGATTCATTTTAATCTTGTAACCTATGAGATGAAGATAAAGCAAGTATGAAACAATAAATATAAAAACCTCTTACCATTGAATTTTTTTTTTGCTTTCTAATTTTTTAAAAATCTCTCTAGTCAATTATAAAAGAAGGTATTAAAAATGCAATTATATCAAGAGTGGTATTTACAACCTTCCTTCCAGGGTTTTCACGCCTGGGAATTGTGGAGTAGCAGACTCTCGGAAAGGGCTCAAGCCAGAGAAGTGTAAAGGCTGCTCTGGGAAAGTGAGCCTCCCTATTCATGGTTGTAACTCTCAGACCTCACTGGTCCTTATCTGAGGCAGAAATCTGAGCTGAGGAAACGAATGTGCAGTTCAAAAACACGGCTTCTGAAATCTGGAGCTACCTGGGAAAGTATTGATGACATAAGTCTATAAGCTCTGGGAGATTTTAATTTAAATAATGTTTGAAGTACAAGTAAACAATACTAAAAGAAACTAAACTTGGAATGTGTTCAATAGGACATCTAGAGCAACCTTGTAAAGATGGAGGAATGTTTATTTTTAATCACCTCTTTTTTCATATCTGTCTGTCCCTCCTTTCTCTCTTCCTTCTCTCTGCCTCTGTCTGCCTCTCTTGATGTCTCTGTGTCTGACCTCTGACTGTCTCACTTTTTCTCTGTCTTTCTCTCCGTCTCTCTGTGTGTCTTTTTGCCTGTCTCTGTTTCTGTGTCTCTGTGTGTGTGTCTGTCTCTCTAAGAAAAAAAGATCACCTCCTACTTGCTGGAATGACTCCCACTAAATGTCAAATAATGCCATTATTTTGAGAAGTAGCATCAATACGCCTCACCTTTCATGACCCCAGCTTCCTTCTCTGCAAAATTAGGATTTTGTGTCAGGTCACCTTTAGGTCTGTAACCCTAAATTTGCTGCATGATCGAAGCCTCACACTACTCTTCCTACCAGGTCATCTAGACAGGCTGTAATCTGTGGTCAGGTGGGAGTTTCTATGACGAAGAAATTATATTTCTATAAAGAGAGTAAATATATGTGAATACATATACCACACACATGTTTTTATTAATAATAATTAAGATTTACATGGTATTAGTTTGAAATGAAATTTAAACTCAGGGATCAGCAAGCAATGGCCCAATTGTGGACCAAATCTGACTTTACATCTCTTTTTTATTTTTAAAAGGTAAAAACCATTCTTGGTCAACAAATATCCATTAAGCACCTACTATGTGCTAGCACTGTGCTAAGTTCTGGTGATACAGAAAGAGGCAAAAGACAGTCCCTGTCTTCAAAGAACTCACAATTACAATCATTCTTAGCTTGTGGGACTGTTCAAAACCAAGTAGCAGCTAAAGTTGACTTTTGGATCATACTGAACCGACTCCAGTTTTTCGTTTGAACCTCAAAATAGCTGTAGGAGGTAGTGGGTATTATTATCCCGATTTCAAAGCTGAGGAAATTGTGATAGAGAGATTAAGTGACTTTCCCCAGGATCATATGCTATTAGGACAATTTCACAGTGGATGGAATAGAAGTGGGAGTTTTAAAGTCATCTTTCTGAGTTCCAATCTGACCACAGATATATACTTTGTGACTCTGGGCAAGTCATTTAACTCCAATTGCCTCACCACCATCTCCTCCCTCCCCGCCAAAAAAGAAAAAATCTTACTGATAGACATGGCTCATGACCCTGTGATCTAACTCCCATTTCCTCAAACTGTAGGGCGCCTTCAGGACCATATCTCATTTTGCAGAGGAGAAAACTGAGGTGGGAAAAGGGAAATCAGTTGGTCCAAAGTTACACAGATAGCGAGGAGCAAAGCTGGGGTTTAAAGCCAAATCCTCTGTCATCAGGTTAATTCTTTCAGTCTGACCCTAGATCAGTGCTGTCTTTACACCTTGGAATTCCTCATATATACTATTATAGAAAGACACTAAATTGTGATTCAATTCCACTAGAGGTTTTGATTCTTCATTTAAATGAATTAGCCATAGACTCATAGTCATTTTTTTAAAAAGCTCTTTTTATTAACAAATAATTCTCCTTCTGAATATAATAATAGATAGTTGACCCCATTTTAAAAAATAAAATAGGAATTTGAGCCTTGTGGATGCTTTGTCCAAATGCACAGAAAACTCTAAGATGAATGGCTGTGGCTTGTAAAGCCACTGGGGTGATATAAATATTCAAAACTATGAAAAGATTAGAAGCAGTAAAAATGTCATCTTTAAACCACTCTGACCTTCTTAGTGTGTTATTTAAATATAATAGCCACAGAGTCATAGAAAGTTAGCACCAGAAAGGACCTTAGAGATCTTCTGGGCCAGCCCTCTCATTTTACAGGTGAGAGAAATGGGAAAAGGCCCCAATATGCTGCATATAAATGAGTGTTATCAAAATGGCAGTAGGTCAGTAGGTAGTGCACCAATGGCTCGCCAAGAACTGGAGAGGTCCTGGAGATTACTCTCCTTTGAAAACTTTGGACACTGCACCTCTACTTCAATATCTCTCCCAAAAGAACACCCAGGAGTCCGTCCTTTATTTGCCATAGGTCAGGAGGAAAGGCTAATTAACTGTTCTCAAAAGTAGAGCTGGGAAGGGGTCAGGATGGGACCCAGTTTCTTCAGTGCATCTGGATCTGGAGTGGTGGAATGAGATCAAATTCAGAATCTGAGGACCTAAATTTTATTTCTGACTGTCATTAATTATTTGGGTAAACTCATGGACATCACTTACCTGAAGGGGGGCTTTGTTTCCTCATCTCAAAAAGGAAGGAGGTGGACTCATTCTGAGCTTTATTGATCTCCTTTGTTAATTGTTTCAGTCATGTTTGACACATCTTTTCAGAGCTCAGCCCTTTGATCCTGTAAACCTATGATCTCGTCAGTGACGGAGAACCTCAGCCCTCAGATCTCTTAAAGTTTTTTTTCTGCTGGGAAGGGACAAAGGTGTCCGGGGTCATTAGCAGAGGATTCTTAATGAGCTCTGTCAGGATACATGGACTGGGCACAGATATCGGGGATACAGTGGGTAGTCTGATGGATTTGGAATCAGGAAGACTTGAGTTCAAACCTTGACTCAGAAAAGTCACCTCACTTCTCTGTCTCAATTTCTCTTCATTTGTAAAATGAACACTAATAACAGCATCTATCTTCCAGTGATATTGTGATGAAGAAATGAAATAATACATAAAGTACTTTGAAAAACCTAAAGCACTATAGAAAGGCTAGTTATTGCTATTTGTTATTAAAATTAAATTGATTAAAATGAAATGATTATTAATAGCAATCATCAACATAATGTAACCATTAAATAAGCTCAATTAATTTTAATATTAAATATTAATTAAAATGAAATTTATTGCTATATTGTTATTTCAGCAAAGCTTTATCAAATATTGTATCAATCAAGGTATTCCCATCAGGTATCCCTGGAATACAGGAAAATGAAGACAAGGGGAAATCATTAACCAACATAAAACTATTTGATTTCACAAAAGCCATGTCCTTCACCTGGGCTAGAGCAAAACTGACATGATTTAGGAGAAAAGTAACCAGGAGAACCACAACAACACTATCTGGGAGCACACCCCATCACTCTTCACAACATTTGACCTCCCCGCTTCCTCTTACCCCAGATCATCAGAGACCCCCCCCTTCCCATGCCAACTCTCAAAAGCAGCTAATCTTAAAGCAATGATCTGCTTGTTTTTTTCTATATTATTTTTATTATTATATCTTTTTATTTACAAAATATATGCATGGGTAATTTTTTCAACATTGACCCTTGCCAAACCTTCTGTTCCAAAATTTCCCCTCATTTCCCCCACCCCTCAGTTTTTTTTCCTATAAATACATTTTTTATTAACATCTTTTGTTTTCATATAACCTATATTTCTCAATAGAAACCTTTTCTTCTCCCTTCCAGAGAGTACAACTAATCAGCATAGCAGAATCCACATCTTGACCTATACAAAGAAGCAGAGGAGTATTCATCTGGTCTAGAGGCAAACATAGCCTGTAGGCTCCTGCTACTGGCCATTGAGTGAAACCCCAACCAGATTAAAATATTTTATTTTAATGTACTGATATATTAATGAAAGAAAAACATATAGACTTCCGGTTAAGATGGCGGAGAGGAGGCTCACAGTTGCATAAGCTCCGCGCTTTCTCTCACTATCCACTTCATTACAAGCCTCTGAATCAATGCTTGACTGAAAAAAACCCACAAATAGTTACCAAGAGAAGCCATCCTTGAGATCCGCCAAGAAAGGTCTGTCTTTACTGGAGGGCTGGGGCGGTTTTAGATCGGGCGCAGGCTGAGGGCAGCGGCAGTGAGAACACGGGAGCAGAGCTGAGAGGGGGTGGGGAGTGATCGTAGCCGTCTCTGCGGGGAGAGCTTCGCTACAGGTTTGGAACCTGCAGCAAGTCAACAGCCCAGCAGAGAAGCTAAAAACACCGGGGCTGAAGAATACAACCGCAAACAGCTGGACTCTCTCAGGACCTGCCCCCCCCCCCTTCCCCCCCTCAGTGACTCAGCACGCTTTGGGATCTCAGAGCGCAGGCGCAGCACAGTCCTGCTAGTGCCTCACTGCTGCCACCTGCAGTCTGTAGAGGAAGCTCGATAACACACCCAGCCCCCCCCCCCCAAAGAAAGACTCCAGTTTTTTCTGTTTTTCTTTGGTAGTTTATCTCTGATTAATAGACAGAATGAGCAAGAAGCTGAAGAGGACTTTAACCCTTGACAGCTTCTATACAGATAGAGAGCAGACTCTAAATCCTGAGGAGACTAAAAACAGGCAGTCCCCAGGTGATTCCCCAAAGGAGGAGATCGTCTGTTCCTCAGCACAGATGAACCTCATAGAAGTGATTAAAAAGGCTCTCACAAGGGAGCTAGAAGAAAAATGGGAAAAGAGCCTGGAGAAGTCAGTTAAAGAGAGAGTGGATAAAGAAGTAAAATCCTTGAAAAATAGGATTAGTGAACTGGAAACAGAAAACAGCTCTCTAAAAAACAAAATTGGCGAAATGGAAAAAAATTCCACAGAACAAAAGAACTCAATTGGACAATTAGAGAAAGATTTTAAAAAAGTGAGTGAAGAGAATACTTCACTGAAAATCAGAATTGAACAAGTGGAATTGAATGACTCGAGGAGACAAGAAGAATCAGTCAAGCAAATCCAAAAAAATCAAACAATGGAGAAAAATGTGAAATACCTTCTGGGGAAGACAACAGACCTGGAAAACAGATCCAGGAGAGACAATCTGAGAATCATTGGACTCCCAGAAAAACATGATGAAAAAAAGAGCCTGGACACTGTCTTCCAGGAAATCATCAAAGAGAACTGCCCAGAAGTCATAGGAACAGAGGAAAAAATAAACATTGAAAGGATTCATCGATCACCCACTGAAAGGGATCCTAAAATCAAAACACCAAGGAATATAGTGGCCAAATGCCAGAACCCTCAGGTGAAAGAAAAAATATTGCAAGCGGCTAGAAAAACCCAATTCAAGTATCAAGGAGCCACAATAAGGATCACCCAGGATCTGGCAGCATCCACATTAAAAGATCGAAGGGCCTGGAATATGATATTCCGAAAGGCTAAGGAACTTGGTATGCAACCAAAAATAACTTACCCAGCAAGAATGAGCATCTTTTTCCAGGGAAGAAGATGGACATTCAACGAAGTAAGCGAATTTCATCTATTTCTGATGAAAAAACCAGAACTTAACAAAAAGTTTGATCTACAAATATAGAACTCAAGAGAAATCTAAAAAGGTAAAGATTAATCTTGGGAACTATATTTTGACTATATAGATGTATAAAGAATACATGTATACCTTGTTCTAGAAATTGATGTGGAAAGGACATTGTACCAGAAAAAGGGTAAAGTGGGGGTAGTACATCTCATGAAGAGGCATAGGAAACCTATTATATCTGAGAGAAAGAATGGAGGGGGATGAATATAGTGGGTATCTTACTGCCTTCAGAATTGGCTTTAAGTGAAAAATCTTAAGACATATTCAATCTATGGTGAAACTTCTCCCATCTCATTGAAAAGTGAGAAGGGAAAAGTGGAAAGGGAAGGAATAAGCTAAGCGGAAGGGAATACGGGAACTGGGAGGGAAAGGGGTAAGATAGGGGGAGGAACTCTAAGGCGGGGGGAGGGACACTAAAAAGGGAGGGCTGTGAGAAGCAAGGGGTGCTCACAAGCTTATTACTTGGAAGGGGGGAAAGGGGAAAGAAGGGAGGAAAGCATAAACCGGGGTTAACAAGATGGCAAGTAATACAGAATTGGTCATTCTAACCATAAACGTGAACGGGGTAAACTCCCCCATAAAGAGGAAGCGGTTAGCAGAATGGATTAAAAGCCAGAATCCTACAATATGTTGTTTACAGGAAACACACCTGAAGCGGGGAGATACATGCAGGTTAAAGGTAAAAGGTTGGAGCAAAATCTACTATGCTTCAGGTGAAGTCAAAAAAGCAGGGGTAGCCATCCTGATCTCAGATCAAGCTAAAGCAAAAATTGACCTAATTAAAAGAGATAAGGAAGGACACTATATCTTGCTAAAGGGTAGCATGGATAATGAAGCACTATCTATATTAAACATATATGCACCAAATGGGGTAGCATCTAAATTCTTAAAAGAGAAACTAAGAGGGCTGCAAGAAGAAATAGACAGTAAAACTATAATAGTGGGAGATCTTAACCTTGCACTCTCAGAATTAGATAAATCAAACCAGAAAATAAATAAGAAAGAAGTCAAAGAGGTAAACAGAATACTAGAAAAGCTAGATATGATAGATCTCTGGAGAAAATGTAATGGAGACAGAAGGGAATACACTTTCTTTTCAGCAGTTCATGGAACCTATACAAAAATTGACCATATATTAGGACATAAAAACCTCAAACTCAAATGTAGTAAGGCAGAAATAGTAAATGCATCCTTTTCAGACCACGATGCAATGAAAATTACATTCAACAAAAAAGCAGGGGGAAGTAGACCAAAAAATAATTGGAAACTAAATAATCTCATACTAAAGAATGATTGGGTAAAACAGCAAATCATAGACATAATTAATAACTTCACCCAAGAAAACGATAATAATGAGACATCATACCAAAATGTATGGGATGCAGCCAAAGCGGTAATAAGGGGAAATTTCATATCTCTAGAGGCCTATTTGTATAAAATAGAGAAAGAGAAGGTCAATGAATTGGGTTTGCAATTAAAAATGCTAGAAAAGGAACAAATTAAAAACCCCCAGTCAAACACTAAACTTGAAATTCTAAAAGTAAAAGGTGAGATCAATAAAATTGAAAGTAAAAAAACTATTGAATTGATTAATAAAACTAAGAGTTGGTTCTATGAAAAAACCAACAAAATAGACAAACCCTTAGTAAATCTGATTAAAAAAAGGAAAGAGGAAAATCAAATTGTTAGTCTTAAAAATGAAAAGGGAGAACTCACCACTAACGAAGAGGAAATTAGAGCAATAATTAGGAGTTACTTTGCCCAACTTTATGCCAATAAATTCGACAACTTAAATGAAATAGAAAAATACCTCCAAAAATACAGCTTGCCCAAACTAACAGAGGAAGAAGTAAATATCCTAAACAGTCCCATCTCAGAAAAAGAAATAGAACAAACTATCAATCAACTCCCTAAGAAAAAATCCCCAGGACCAGATGGATTTACATGTGAATTCTACCAAACATTTAAAGAACAATTAACTCCAATGTTATATAAACTATTTGAAAAAATAGGGATTGAAGGAGTCCTACCAAACTCCTTTTATGACACAGATATGGTACTGATACCTAAACCAGGTAGGCTGAAAACAGAGAAAGAAAATTATAGACCAATCTCCCTAATGAATATTGATGCTAAAATCTTAAATAAAATATTAGCAAAAAGATTACAGAAAATTGTCACCAGGATAATACACTATGACCAAGTAGGATTTATACCAGGAATGCAGGGCTGGTTCAATATTAGGAAAACTATTAACATAATTGACTATATCAATAACCAAACAAACAAAAACCACATGATCATCTCAATAGATGCAGAAAAAGCATTTGATAAAATCCAACATCCATTCCTAATAAAAACACTTGAGAGCATAGGAATAAATGGACTTTTCCTTAAAATAGTCAGGAGCATATATTTAAAACCATCAGTAAGCATCATATGCAATGGGGAAAAACTGGAACCTTTCCCAGTAAGATCTGGAGTGAAGCAAGGTTGCCCACTATCACCATTATTATTTAATATCGTATTAGAAACACTAGCCTCGGCAATAAGAGTCGAGAAAGATATAAAAGGAATTAGAGTAGGCAATGAGGAAACCAAACTATCACTCTTTGCAGATGATATGATGGTATACCTAGAGAACCCCAGAGATTCTACCAAAAAGCTATTGGAAATAATTCATAATTTTAGCAAAGTAGCTGGCTACAAAATAAATCCCCATAAATCCTCAGCATTTTTATACATCACCAACAAAACCCAACAGCAAGAGATACAAAGAGAAATTCCATTCAGAATAACTGTTGATACCATAAAATATTTGGGAATCTATCTACCAAAGGAAAGTCAGGAATTATATGAGCAAAATTATAAAAAAGTCTCCACACAAATAAAGTCAGACTTAAATAATTGGAAAAATATTAAGTGCTCTTGGATCGGCCGAGCGAACATAATAAAGATGACAATACTCCCTAAACTAATCTATTTATTTAGTGCTATACCAATCAGACTTCCAAGAAAATATTTTATTGATCTAGAAAAAATAACAACAAAATTCATATGGAACAATAAAAAGTCGAGAATCTCAAGGGAATTAATGAAAAAAAAATCAAATGAAGGTGGCCTAGCTGTACCTGATCTAAAATTATATTATAAAGCAGCAGTCACCAAAACCATTTGGTATTGGCTAAGAAATAGATTAGTGGATCAGTGGAAAAGGCTAGGCTCACAAGACAGAATAGTCAACTATAGCAATCTAGTGTTTGACAAACCCAAAGCCCCTAACTTCTGGGAAAAGAATTCAATATTTGATAAAAACTGCTGGGATAATTGGAAATTAGTATGGCAGAAATTAGGCATGGACCCACACTTAACACCATATACCAAGATAAGATCAAAATGGGTCTATGACCTAGGCATAAAGAACGAGACTATAAATAAATTAGAGGAACATAGAATAGTTTATCTCTCAGACTTGTGGAGGAGAAAGAAATTTGTGACCAAAGATGAACTAGAGACCATTACTGATCACAGAATAGAAAATTTCGATTACATCAAATTAAAAAGCCTTTGTACAAATAAAACTAATGCAAACAAGATTAGAAGGGAAGCAACAAACTGGGAAAACATTTTCACAGTTAAAGGTTCTGATAAAGGCCTCATTTCCAAAATATATAGAGAACTGACTCAAATTTATAAGAAATCAAGCCATTCTCCAATTGATAAATGGTCAAAGGATATGAACAGACAATTTTCAGAGGATGAGATTGAAACTATTACCACTCATATGAAAGAGTGTTCCAAATCATTATTGATCAGAGAAATGCAAATTAAGACAACTCTGAGATACCACTACACACCTGTCAGATTGGCTAAGATGACAGGAAAAAATAATGATGAATGTTGGAGGGGATGCGGGAAAACTGGGACACTAATGCATTGTTGGTGGAGTTGTGAACGAATCCAACCATTCTGGAGAGCAATCTGGAATTATGCCCAAAAAATTATCAAAATGTGCATATCCTTTGATCCAGCAGTGTTTCTATTGGGCTTATATCCCAAAGAAATACTAAAGAAGGGAAAGGGACCTGTATGTGCCAAAATGTTTGTAGCAGCCCTGTTTGTAGTGGCTAGAAACTGGAAAATGAATGGATGCCCATCAATTGGAGAATGGCTGGGTAAATTGTGGTATATGAATGTTATGGAATATTATTGTTCTGTAAGAAATGACCAGCAGGATGAATACAGAGAGGCTTGGAGAGACCTACATGAACTGATGCTAAGTGAAATGAGCAGAACCAGGAGATCATTATACACTTCGACAACGATATTGTATGAGGACATATCTTGATGGAAGTGGATTTCTTTGACAAAGAGACCTGAGTTTCAATTGATAAATGACGGACAAAAGCAGCTACACCCAAAGAAAGAACACTGGGAAACGAATGTGAACTATCTGCATTTTTGTTTCTCTTCCCGGATTATTTATACCTTCTGAATCCAATTCTCCCTACGCAACAAGAGAACTGTTCGGTTCTGCAAACATATATTGTATCTAGGATATACTGCAACATATCCAACATATAAAGGACTGCTTGCCATCTAGGGGAGGGGGTGGAGGGAGGGAGGGGAAAAAAAAATCGGAACAGAAATGAGTGTAAATATAATGTAATTATTAAATAAAAAAATTTATAAAAAAAAAAAAAAAAGAAAGAAAAACATATAAAATGTGGTTTTCTAAGTGAATATACAGTCCTTCTATATGCTTAGGATCCCCATTTCTGGTTGAGTTTGACAGCAGTGGTCAATCCATTCCTTTCAAATAATCTCCTCTACAACACACCCAACAAGGGCACTAGTCTTTGTTTGAAGATTGTCAATGAGGGAGAACAATAACTTTCCAAAGCAGCCCATTTGACTTGTGATAGCTCTCATCGCTGGCAATCCCCCCTCCCATCAAATATAAATTCACTATCTTCCAGGCATTGTGCTAACTTCTACCCATTGCTTTAGCATTTATCCTCTAGGGTAAAATAAACCGAGTCTGAATTCTCCTGCACATGCTGGCTCTTTAAATACTTAAAATGTTTTCATATCTCCCCTTAATCTTCTCCAGACTAAACAACCCCAGTTCTTCCAATGGATCCTCATGGGAGATGAACTCAAACCCTTTCACCATTCTCATTCCTTGAGTGTGAACAGTGTCCAGCTTAGGATTGAACTTTCTAAAATGTACTGCCTAGAAGTAATACTCCAGACATGTTCTTTCCAGGGTTACCATCTGCTTATTCCTAAGCACTTTATTATGACTCTCTGATATAATCTAAGATCACATTTCTTGTTTTATTTTATTTTATTCCAATATCACACTGTTGACTTACATTGAGTTTTAAATATGCCAAAATCCCAAGTATCTCTTTTTTCTTCAAACTGCAATCCAAACAAATCTTCCCTAGTTTTGGATTTGTAAAGGTGAATTTTTGAATCCCTTTAGGACATATTTAAACAGCTAGGTGGTGCAATGGATAGAGTGCTGAACCTGGAGTCTGGAAGACTAATCTTCCTATTCTCGAATTCAGCCAGCTGAAATACCTTGGACAAATCCCTACACCCTGTTTGCCTCAGTTTCCTCATCTGTCATATATATGTATCATCCAAGTCTTTGAGAAAAATGTTAAACATATCAGGATGAGACAGATTCCTGGGGCACTCCACTGGAGACCTTATTAGTTGACAATGAAAAATCAATGATATCACTTTTTTAATTAAAGCTTTTTATTTTCAAAACATATGCATAGATAATTTTTCAACATTAACTCTTGCAAAACCTTGTGTTCCAATTTCCTCTCTTCTCCCATCCTCTCCCCGAGATGCAAATAATCCAATATATGTTAAACATGGTATAAATATATGTTAAGTCCAATATGTGCATACATATTTATATAATTGTCTTGCTGTACAAGAAAAATCAAATCAAACAGGAAAAAAAAAGAAAGAAAATAAAATGCAAGCAAAGAACAACAAAAAGAGTGGAAATGCTATGTTGTGGTCCACATACAGTTCCCACAATCCTCTCTCTGGGTGTAGAGGGCTCTGTCCATCACAAGATTATGGGGATTGGACTGAATCACCTTATTGTTGAAGAGAGCCACGTCCATTAGAATTGATCATTGTATAATCTTGTTGTTGCTGGTTCTGCTCATTTCACTTAGCAATAATGTCATCTTTAAGAATAAAATTTCATTGGAGTCTTTTGTTTTTATATCATCTAAATTTCTTTGTATTTCTCCTCCTATCTCTGAAAGAATCATTCTATATAGCAAATAACTAATATTAAGAGTCAGATGTGACTGAACCAACAACTAAAACATTGTTTGATTTAGCTCTAACAAATAAGCTTTATGAACTTAAAACCAAAGTCGAGCATCATGACTGAGTATATCCATTTTTCTTCCTCCTGTTTAATGATTCGTAAAGTAGCCAGCTCAGTTCTTTTTGGCAGCAGAGACTCCCTTAGAATGTTCCCGGCTCCACGGCACTCTTCACAACTGGCAGGACTCAGACACGAGACCTTCCATCCCATAAGACCCTTCTCACACTCGTCCTTGTAACTCAGACGCATATACCAGAAAAAGCATATACCAGGATGGGAGGATGCAGGAGCCCAGTTTATGGCCCTTTATAGTTTTCTCCATCCTCCCTGAACCACAGACAGCTGTTGTGTTTTAATCAGACTTTATTGGCAGTAGATGAACAATTCCACTTATCATTAATTCTATTTTAATGGGCCTGATTCTATGTTGAATGGACTAGCATTTTGCTTGACAGTGTGATACTCATAAAGAGATAGAAAATTTCAAAACTCATCATTCTTTTGTCTGAATTGAAATACAGTGATGAGAATGGATTGAGCAAAATGAAGTTTATCACTTAAAAATCATGATGTCATGACTTGTCATTTTTATGAAGATAATTCCAGAATGAGTGCATATGATAGCAGGCATTCAAGTTAAATTTGAATATTAGAATGGGAGGACCTTGAGGACAGCCACTGTCTTTTACCTTTGCCTCCTCAGTGATTTCCTTATGGTCTTATGTAAGAACTGGGCCGCAAAGGAATCTAAATATTCGAAGAGATGGAGATGAAGAAAGGATGCATTATAGATACTGAGAAATAACCAGTGCAAATTCAAGGAGGAAGGAAATGGAATATCTTCTATGAGAAGTGGAGACACATGGGAGACATAGTCCCACTTTCTATGGCTGACCAGACTAACAGAGACAGCATAATATGAAATAAAGATGGAAAAGCAAATGGAATTCAGACTGTGAAGAGTCTTAAAAGGTACACTGAAGACTTGGTATCCCCCCCCCAAAAAAAATGGCTGATACTCTCTGCCTTTATTGGTTATTGTTAAGTGTTCTTCTTGACTTTACTTTGTCTCCCTACAGCTTTTACTATCTTTATTGTTTCCCTCTAAGTGAACAGAAACTTTTTGAGGGGAATCCTGATTTGATTTTTGACCCTGTAAAATCAGGACCTAGCATAGTATCTTGCTTGTAATAGGCACTAAATGATGTGTCAACTAAATTCCCTTAATCTATCTTGGATTAATCATCTGTTCTTTTATGCAAACCTTTCTTTTTTTTTTTTTCTTTTCTTTATTCACTGTTCTTTTTTTCTTCTTTTTTTATTATAGCTTTTTATTTACAAGATACATGCATAGGTAATTTTTCAACATTGATAGTTGCAAATCCTTTTGTTCCAACTTTTTCCTTCCTTTCCCCCCACTTCCTCCTCCAGATGGCAGGTTGACCAATACATGTTAAATATGTTAAAGAATAAGTTAAATACAATATAAGTATATATGTCTCAACAGTTAATTTGCTGTATAAAAAGAGACGGACTTTGAAATAGTGTACAATTAGCCT
Source organism: Antechinus flavipes (assembly GCF_016432865.1). Classification (NCBI taxonomy): domain Eukaryota; kingdom Metazoa; phylum Chordata; class Mammalia; order Dasyuromorphia; family Dasyuridae; genus Antechinus; species Antechinus flavipes. The sequence continues at coordinate 27,450,311 of NC_067402.1, forward strand.
ATGAAGGAAATCCAAAATGCAGGCGAGCAAAAATAGAGGGATTGAAAATTCTATGTAATGGTTCTTAGTTATCTCCCCAGAGTTCTTTCCCTGAGTGTGGCTGTTCAGTTCATTACTGCTCTATTGGAACTGATTTGGTTCGTCTCATTGCTGAAGATGGCCATGTGCATTAGAATTGATCATCATATAGTATTGTTGTTGAGGTATATAATGATCCCCTGGTCCTGCTCATTTCACTCAGCATCAGTTCATGTAAGTCTCTGCAGGCCTTTCTGAAATCATCTTGCTGGTCTCTAGTTCTTCTTTGGTCATAAATTCCTTCCTGTTCCACAAGTCTGAGAGGTAAACTATGCTATGCTCTTCCAATTTATTTATAATCTCATTCTTTATGCCTAGGTCATGAAGCCATTTTGACCTTATTTTGGTGTACGGTGTTAAGTGTGGATCAATACCTAGTTTCTGCCACACTAATTTCCAATTTTCCCAGCAATTTTTGTCAAACAGTGAGTTCTTATCCCTAAAGCTGGGGTCTTTAGGTTTGTCAAACACCAGATTATTAAAGTTATTGGCTGCTTGGTCCTTTGAACCTAACCTATTCCATTGATCAACTAGTCTATTTCTTAGCCAATACCAGATGGTTTTAGTAACTGATGCTTTATAATATAATTTTAGATCTGGTACAGCTAGGCCACCTTCATTTGATTTTTTTTTTCATTAATTCCCTTGAAATTCTTGACCTTTCGTTTTTCCATATGAACTTTGTTGTTATTTTTTCTAGGTCAGTAAAGTAGTTTTTTGGGAGTCTGATTGGTATAACTATGCAAACCTTTCTTGATCTTTTTTTTCCATTTCATAGTATGGCACATTCCTTAACTCCCATATGAATCCCAGTAACCCACATATTTAAGAATTTAGATATTCTAGTTATTACAATAACCTAATCATTGTAGTTCTTTTTAAAAATATCTTTTAATGATGGATAATTTTTCCCTAGAATTATATTAAATGCTAATGGGGATAATGGACATCCTTCCTTTATTGCTGATCTTGTGGGAAAGATTTCCAGTATTACCCAATTATAGATAATACTTTTTCTGAGTTTTAGACCTATTACCATATTTGAATTTTTGTTTTATTTTAATCACAGAAATTAATCATACAACCTCTATATTGACTGCTACTGTTTAAAGATGACTATTTCAATGAAATACACATAACCCTAATCTTGAATCAAACTTAACTTTTTCTTTGATGATTAAGGAAGGCCCTTAAGGATCTTATAATGATCCAGATCAGAGGTACAAACATTAATTCTCATTTTATAGTGCAGATAAGTCAGTGAATGATCATGAACTTTTTCAGATTATATGCTGAAGAAGCCAGTCCTCACTGGAGGGCTAACTACATCTAGTCCTTTAATATTTTGTGTACTGAGCAAAATAACTGCACAGACATGTATACATATATTGTATTTAACTTACACTTTAACATATTTTATATTTATTGGTCTACTGCCATCTGGGGGAGAGGGTGGGGGGAAGGAGGGGAAAAGTTGGAACAAAAGGTTTTGCAATTGTCAGTGCTGAAAAATTACCCATGCATATATCTTGTAAATAAAAAGCTATAATAAAAAAAGAAAGTTCAAAACAAAAAAAAATATTTTGTGTACTGAATTGCAAGAGGCAATTTATAAGCATAAGGTCACTTATAAGATGCTAATGAGGTGGTGAGGAAGAGTTCATAGAATGATGCAAAAGAATCAGTTGATGGAACTAGGGAATTTAGCCTGGATAATGAAAGACCTGAGTGGGGGGAAGATAGGGATCTGATAGGGTCTTCAAAGATCTGTGACAGAGGGATCAAAATTGGTCCTTGGCTTCACAGGGAAGAACAAGAGATAAGAAATGGAAGATACAGAAAAACCGGTTTGACACAATATATGGAAAAACATCTAAATAATTAGAGCTATCCCAAAGTACAATAGGTTCTTAGATGACGTGTCTCATTTGCTGGAGATCATCAAGCAGAGACTTTACATCCCTTTGTTAGGGATGTGGCAAAGATGCTTCCTGATCTGATATAGATGTGACTAAATAACCTCAAAAGTTACCTTCAGGCCTGAGACTCTACAGGACTTAGTCTTCCCTTAGTCTACTTTCTCTCTTATTCTTCTGTTTAAAGAAATATGTCTATACCCAATTGTGTTTCGTTAATAGAGACATTTATACAGAAAATTAAGGTTTTGAAAAGCACTTTGTTAACTCACTGATTGTTCACAAGTGATATGCTTTTTTGGGTGAGTACATAAGTAACAAAAAATTGCAAGATAATTGCTATTACTATTCCTATTTTATAGATGAAGAAACTGAGACTGAGAGAAGTTAAAAACTCTATGCCCAGGGTCACATAGCTAGTAAGTAGAATTTGAACTCAAGACTTCCTGATTCCAAGATCCATACTCTATCCATAGAATTTTGTGAGAGTAAGTGACATGCCTAAGTTGACTCAAGTCTTACCTGTTCATTAGTTTAAACAATTTTGCAAAATTCCATTTCCATATGTTTCTTTCTATCTTTTTATGGAAATTTCTAGTCATTTCATCATTTTCATCACTATTATTAGTAGGTAGTTCTCCCAGTGCCGAGAGAGAGACAGAGAGAGAGGAGAGAGACAGACAGAGACAGAGACAGAAAAAAAATCAGAGACTGATCTCCCTGCAGCCAACTTGATGATAAGCCCCTTTGAATTTAGGGAGCCTAGTACTCATAATAGGGGTAGAGAGATGATCACTGTACGTCCGAGAGAAGGAGCAATCAGAGAAGTAGGGAGGAAAAGTGAGAGCCTTTAGCTTCCAGTATTAAAAAAAAAAAAACATAGTGAGAGTGAGAGAATGAGAGAGCAGGAGAGGAGGAAAGAGAAAAGAAACAGAGAAAGAGAGAGAGGGAGGGAGGAAGGAGAAGAGAAAGGGGGGAAGGAGGGAGGGAGGAGACTTAAAAGAAAGTGCAGGAGAGATCAGGAGACAGAAGGAGAGAAGAGATGAAAAGAGAGAAAAGAAGAAAAGGGGGAAGGGAAAGGGAGAAGGAGAAAGGAAGAAGTAGAGGAAAAGATATCTTTTTTAAGGTTACACCTATGTGACAGGAACAAATACTCTCCTTGTCTATATTTATCCCATTTTAATTTTTATTTTTTTCCAGAATACACAATAAGCATTTCACTGGATTCCCTACCAGCTGCCGTCAGCCACAACTGAAAACACATTTGAGAGTGCCAGTTCCTCCTATGCTTGCTCACTTAGTGCACACGAACATCTGCTTGGAGGAGAGGCCATTTCTTTGGCCCTTCCCGCAGCTCAGCGCATGAAAGGAATCCATGATGGGAGCAGTCTGGGGGGCCGGGGCTCCCACCACATGTTCAGGGATAGCAAGGCTTTTGGCTGCGGAGCCTCCGAAGGCCATATGCTGCCTTGTACGGCTCTGGACCTCGGCTGCTCGGAGTTGGCTCCTGTTGGAGCGGAGGCACAAACCTGTCCAGCCATCACATATGGCTTCCAGCACCACCATGGCTCTGAATCCTGCCAGCTGCGCGCGGGCTACGGGGTGGCACCAAAGCTACTGCACCTATAACCTTCCGCAGACACAGCAATCCCGACAGCGTCAGGCAAGAGCCTCGAGAAGGAGCTTAGATAAAAGCGAGCTCTCTGGGAGAAGGATCCAGCCCTAACCTTGGTGCTCATCAAGCTGCCACTTGTAACAATGCACTGCCCTGCACCAACCCACCCAAATACCCAACTTTTACTGCCTGGCAGGACTGTGCGTAAAGACAAGGACTGATGTGGCCCTGCGCTCAATGGGCACCCATCCAAATGTTTATCCGAGTCGTGTTATAGGGATGGTCTAACTTTGAAGTCCCCTCAAACCATCACTGATGGATCCTTGACTACAGACAGGTATAGATGATGTGGATATTCAGTCATGGACTTAGAGGGGCTCACAATCTAATACAATCAATAGTCTAGAGCAGAAGGAAACTCCAAAAATCATCTACTTCCTCGTTTTATAGATGAGGGAACTGAGGTTCAAAATAATAAATGACTTCTAAAGCCATCAAATTCAGCAATAGAGGAACATCCTGATAGCAGCGCTATCACTCATTCTGTTCTACCTATACGCAATGAAAACATGTCAAATATAGGAGACTAGAATAATATAGTTAAATAATATAGTTAGAAGGAGAAGAAATAATAAAGATCATCAAAAACAAGCAGTTCTCAAATATTTTAGTCTCAGAATTCCCTTACAATCTTAAATATTATTGATGATCTCAAAGAGCTTTTATTTATGAAATTTATTTTTAAGAATATTTATGAACTATTAGAAATTAAAATGGGGAGATTTCAAAATATTTATTAACTCATTTAAAAATAATAACAGAATTCACTACATGTTAACAAATACCCATTTTAATGAAAATACTTATATTTTTCAAAACAAAAAATTAGAAGAATGGCATTTTTCACATATTTTTACAAATCCTTTTAAAGTCTGAATTAATAGAAGACAACTGGCTCATATCTGTTTTTGCATTCAGTCTGTTGTGATATGCTTTTTTGGGTGAGTACATAAAGAAATTTAGCCTCATCTAGAAGCTTATTTGCAAAAGGGAGGAGTAGTTTAATAGGAATAGATATATGGCTCCATGAATATAATGCGGGGCCTGCAGTTAGGAAGATCTGAATTAAAATACAACTTCAGACACTTACAAGACATGTGATCCTTTGTAAATCACTTCATCCTGTTTGCCTCAGTTTCCTCATCTGTAAAATGAGCTGGAGAAATGATAAACTACTCCAGTATCTTTGCTGAGACAACCCCAGATGAAGTCATGAAGAGTTAGACAAAACTGAAAGAACTGAACAACAATTTTAACAGGCAAATGACATCTTAATGTCATTATGGAAATATAATTTTCACCTTGCAGACCCTCTGAAAGAATCTTGGTAGTCCTCAATCCAAACTTTGAAACTACCACTAGATTCTATCCCTCTTATTGTACAGATGAAGAAATCACTGAATTTTAGCACTGGGAGAAGGCTCAGAACCTCCTGATTGCAATGTATGTCTTGCCTTTATATAACTCCATGAACTATTTCTATAAATTTCATCAATCAGCAAAGATTTATTTGGTATATCCGGTTCTCGTGACATTTGCCCATATAAATATCACTAATTTTATAACTTCTTTAGGAAGTTTAGTTATATCTCATCATTTCCAAACTTGACGTGTATAATCACAGCAGCATTTCATTCACTTTCAAATAAAAATGTTTCTTATTACAACACATGCACATTTTGAGAGCCTGCCTCATAATTACTAAACCCTTAACATGATTTTCCCCAAGGCTGAAAAACAAATTTTAGGTTAGAACTGCCTTGCTTTGGTGATTTGCCTCCACTTTCAGCCTAAGGCTAATCATGGCACCAGAGAGGAAGCAGAAAGGATGCTCAGAGATCATCTAGCCCCATCCCCTTCGTTTTCTCAAGGTGAAGACAAGGCTAAAATCATTGAAGTAACTCGGATAGTAGATGGCAGAGCAAGGAGCTGAAGCCAGGTCCTTTAATTCTACCCTCATCACTCCATAGTGGAGAAGAGAAGACTCAAGAGAAGCACAAGAGCTTTGTTGACATCTTGGGATGGTAGAGAAACGTTAGAATTTTTCTGTTCGGTCCCAAAGGATCAATGCTGGAGAGGAGGTATCCAAAGAAGCAAATTTCATCTCATGTTAGGGAAAAAAAAACAATTAGAGTTATCTAAAATATAAAGGATTATCCCAAAAGGCGGCAGGCTCCTCCTCTTTGGTGATCTTGAGATGGAGAGTGGATGACTGTCTTTTGGATGTATTGTGTTAGGGATTCCTTACATGATCTTTGGAACTCTAGCACATAGCAAGAACTTAACCAATCTTCCTCTTTTCTTCCTTCTCTTCTTCTTTCCCTCCTCCTTTCCTTCCTTTCTTTCTTCTTTCCCTTCCTCCTTTCCTTCCTCTTCTCTTTCCCTTCCTCCTTTCTTCCTTTTTCTCTTTCCCTTCCTCCTTTCCTTCCTTTTCTTTCCCTTCCTCCTTTCCTTTCTTTTTTCTTTCCCTCCTCCTTTCCTTTCTTTTTTCTTTCCCTCCTCCTTTCTTCCTTTTTCTCTTTCTTCCCTTCTTTCATTCCCTCCCTCTCCTCCCTTCCTTGCTTTATTCCTCCCTCCCTTCTTTTCTCTCTCCCAAACCAGGTAGAAAATTAGATCCTTTCTGCATCTCAAATTCTATGATTTATAATTGTTTCTCTGCCTCCATATCCAATATTTTCCCTATAAGCATATATTAATGGACCCCACCTCCACAGTCCATCGGCTCCCCTCTCTTTTCTCTTGCTCATTTTTATTGTCATTTTGTTGTTTTGGTCATGACTTACTCCATGTGACTTCATCTGTTTTGTTTTGTTTTGTTTTTTTTTTTGACCTATCCTTGCCACATTGAACTGGCTTGTCGTTTTTTGCTCCAGTTCCTTTTATAGATGAGGAGACTGAGGCAAACAGGGTTATGTGACTTGTCCAGGGTCACTTGGCTATTAAGTGTCAGAGGCCAGGTTGGAACTGAGGTTTTGCTGGCTCCAGGCCTGGCGTTCTATGCCCCGAACCACCTCCACTTGTCCACTTACTACCAGAGTCTTCCTTCTGTTCCTTTATGTCTTGCTCTCAGTAGGATGCAAATGCACTGGACAAAGCCCTTAGCTGGTGGGGACTTTTTTCTCTCCCTTCCAGCTTATATTTGCATGAAGATACAAAAAGACGAGTATTGTTCAGGTCCCAAGGTCCCTTGTAATAAGATCGGAGCTCTTGGGTAGGAAACAACCCACCCCACCCCCGCCACATCCACACATACAGGGTATATGCAGCGATCATTCCAAAGTCAAAGCCCAAAGGAAGTTGTAAACATGAAGTCAGCGGTTTGTGAGGGAGAGGAGGGAGCTCTTTCTGCTTTAAGGAGCCCTCATCTCCCGTCCCTTGTTCCCTTCACTCATGCTCCTGGTCCAACAGTGACAGATACCAGGAGACCGAGCATGTGGAGCTGGAAGTTTAGAGTTCAAGAACAGTTCAAAAAAGGAGCCTGGAAAGGACAAGGGCGCTTTCTTTCAGCGCTATCTCAAGAAGGAGAAGAGGGTATCACAGCAATTAGGGAACACTGATGGATTATTTGACTGACTTGTTTCAAGTACTCCTTCCATGTGGCGGAGGAGAGGATGTGGGGAAATATACCAGATATTTGACCTCTCTGGCTTTCATTCACTTTATCTTGTAAAATGAAGGGCTTGCAATAGATACTCCTTAAGGTCCTTGGAGGTTCATTTTAATATTTTCATTCCCCTTTTTCCTCCTTCTGTCTATCTCCTTCCCCCTTCTGCCCTGCTTGACTTCTCTTCTCTTCTAAAGTCTTGGATTCTTGAACATACATAGATAGGAAGGGGAGGAAGGAAGGAGAGAGAAAAAGAGAAAGGAAGAGGGAAAAGGAGAGGGAGAGGGAGAGAGGGAGAGAAAGAGAGAGAAAGGGAAGGAGAGAGAGAAGGAGGGAAGGAAAGAGGAAGAGAAAGAATAAGAAAGCAAGAGAGAGGTAAAATAGAGATGAAAGACAAATGAGAGAGAGCTGAGAGATTATATATAATATATAATATTATATATATATATATATATGAATTTATTAGTGAAGTTTGGTAAAAAGTACTAGTTTGTAACACTACAAACCAGACATCAATCCACCAAGAAGGAAACAGGCTAGACAATGCAGAAGAATAAATTACTCCTTCATTATATATTACTCTGGTGAGTCTCTGGTGAGCTTCAGTCACCCCCCAGTCAGCATCTACCTGACTAGATGTCCCACCAGCATCTCAAACTAACACATCTAAAGGAGGACTCATGATAAATTTCTCTCTTCCTAGCTTCTCTGAGCACCCCTCACTCCCACCAATCTGGTCCCACCCCTCTCTTCCACCAATCTGGTCTTTCTCCTCAGTCCCATCAATCTGGTCCCACCCCTCTTCTCCCATCAATCTGGTCCCATCCCTCTTCTCCCACCAATCTGGTCCCACCCCTCTTCTCCCACCAATCTGGTCCCACCCCTCACTCCCACCAATCTGGTCCCTCTCCTCACTCCCACCAATCTGGTCCCTCTCCTCACTCTCATCAGTCTGGCCCCACCCCTCTTCTCCCACCAATCTGGTCCCACCCCTCTTCTCCCACCAATCTGGTCCCACCCCTCTTCTCCCACCAATCTGGTCCCTCTCCTCACTCCCACCAATCTGGTCCCTCTCCTCACTCCCACCAATCTGGTCCCACCCCTCTTCTCCCACCAATCTGGTCCCTCTCCTCTCTCCCACCAATCTGGTCTCTCTCCTCACTCCCACCAATCTGGTCCCATCCCTCTTCTCCCACCAATCTGGTCCCTTCCCTCTCTCCCACCACTCTGGTCCCTATCTCTATGCCTGGAGTGTATTTCTTTCCTGCTGATTCACAGAATTGCTCATTTTATCAAAGGTCAATTCAAGTGTACTTCCTTTGGTTGTTCAGTCACGTCTGATTCTTTATGACTCCTTTCAGGCTTTTTTTGGCAAAGATGCTGGAGTGGTTTGCCATTTTACATTTTACTGGTTGCCATTTTCTTCTCCAGCTCATTTTACACATGAGGAAACTGAGACAAACAGGATTAAGTGACTTGCCAGGGTCATGTAGGAAGCTGGATTTGAACTCAGGAGGAGGAGGAGTCTTAACTCCAGCCCTGATGCTCCATCTACTGCAGCTAGAAACGCTTCCTACAGGAGGTTTATCTTGCTCTGCCTACTTCAGCCAATTGACTCTACATCCATTTTTGTAATTTACTTCTCTGCTTTCCCAATAGAATGTAAGACCCTTGAGTGTCACTGAAGGCAGGGACGGTTTCATTTCTTTTCTATGTATCTCTAACAGCTGATAGCCGAGCCTAGCACATAAAGGTGCTTAATAAATGTTTATTGAGTGAATAAAACACAGAAATTGGCCTTTATGTAGGTGCATACAAAATAATAGCAGTGATATAAAATTCTATGAATGAAGATACCTCAGATAATTTGGCTGATAGCATTTTTAAGACAGATGATATTCAAATCCATAAATATGAGAATATTAACTATTCTCCAAGAGAAAAAAAAAGTCATTCCAGCCTACCAGAGCAGTGATTCCATTCACTCATTTCTATTCAGAATGGTTTTGTCTCTGATTATGCAAAGAAGCAGTGATTTTCCTCAAGGTAGAAACTCACTCCACAAAAGCAAGTCACAATCAGTCCATGACTTGGTTGATAAGTTAGGGGGTCAGAGGAACGGCTTGTCCAGGTTATACTGACAGTTCCTATAGTCTTCCTGTCTTTAAGCTGAGCACTCCGTGATGCTCAGTTGGCTCCCCTAGCCCTTTGCAGCCACTCCTAAATTCTAATGATTGCTTGGGCCCATTATTCACTCACTCTTCCACTATACATCCCCAGAATTTGGGCAGTATTTTTCTGAGAAGTAGAAACTCACTCTCCATTCAGGCTCATCTCTGCTCTTGCTATACCCTTAACTCTGCACACTAGAGCACAGTTTCTTAACTTTTTCTGTGTCTCATAAACTCTTCTCAAATGCTGGTACAGCTTAGGGTCCCCTCTCAGAATAATGTTTTTAAATGCAAAATAAAACATGCAGGATTACTAAGAAAACCTGCTCTTTGAGGTAATAGTGATCAAAATGATTTTCTAAAACCAAATTCACACTCCCCCGGATAAAATCTGTCCCCATGCTAACAGTTGGCACTACCTAGCAGTTCAATGGGACACCATCTTGTAGATCAAAAAAGTTAATTGTCCAAATCCAGGTTTTCCTACTAGATGCTGTAGAACAAAAAGAAAGAGAGGGAAAAATTGCACATATAAGGTTTTTAAAATAATGGGCCCATAATTGTTGGTAGATCTCAATGGATTTCGTACATCACTAATTATACTGCATTACTGTCAAATGAATTCTTTTAGCATGATTAATGTTATTATGCCAAATCCCAAATTAATTCACAATGAGGATCTTAAAGTCTCAGCAATGCTTTAAAAAGAAAGGGGGGGGGAGAAGACAAATTAAGCCAGAGCCATTATAGTGAAATACTCAGAGGTTTGCTATCTAAGCAGTTCAAATATATTCCCAGAATTAACCTATAAATTTGCAGCTTCTCCTTGCTCACAGGGCCGTTCCCATATTCTGCTAGGGTCTCAGAAGCATTTCCGTCAATCCCAACATCAGCAAAAAGTCTTGTCATTTAACACCCTCAGCAGATAGACCCAATAATCACTGGCAGCCTTTGGATCAATCTCTAAGATCTGTTCCCATCCAGAATGACTTACATACAAAATCTTTTAGAGGAGCTTTTTACTTAGACTTATTAAAAAAAAAATCTGGAATACACACATATCTTTGGAAAGAGATAGGTATAGATATATATACACACATATATATGTATATGCCATATGGAAAACATTTTTAATATTTAGCCAATTTGAGCCCTCCAAATGTATTTAGACAAAATAGAAGGGGATATTTTAATCTATCCCTGTGTGACTAGTGACAGAAGAGAACAGGTGAGAGCTAACTGTCCCATTGATTTCAAGAACAAAGACCACAAAATCGTTCCTAGAAGGTTTCTAGAGAGAGAAAAGAGGTTCATGATCCCGGCTAGCTTTTGTCTGTTTTTTCGAATTCTGATGGAGCAGGAGTATGGCAAGGGAAACTGAATGTGATATTGCCATGATAAAAACCATACTTAGGGCTAATAATGTGCATTGTGGCCTTTGAACTCAGAATAGTTTAATCTGACAGAGTGATTGCTGCTTAAGCACCAGATACCAAAAAAGGGAGCACCTTCATCTTTGGAGTAAGTGGCCAGGGGTAGGAAAGGAGTGACTTTTGAGCAATATCCAGATGGATATCTAATTTAGGGGAAATTGAACTTCTCTCTATGAGCCTGAGCTTATAATTCAGTAAAACCATTCACATGAAGGACCTGATGTTATCTCACTTCAGATGATAGATCCTAAGCCATTTTACATGCACGATTCTAGTGATGGGAAATATAAGACTTCTTTTCTAAGCTCAAAAGTGTATCTAAAACCCAGATCTCTAGGCAGAATCTCCATCCTGAGCTGAATGCTTCACTGAAGAAAGTGTCACAAAATCGGGACCCCACGGCTTGAGGAGATGCTCCAAAACTTTTGTTTCCCTCTTTATACCATTCTCATATGTAATATAAAAGGCCCACTAAGGAATATGTTGCAGAAATCAGGAAGAAGCGAGAGCTATGCTCGGAATCAAGATCTGGGTTTAGGTCTTGGCTCTAACACAAAATGGCACCGTGACTCTGAGCAATGCATTTAAGTCCTTAGTGCCCCCGGCAACTCTCTCTGTGCATCAGTTACAGATGAATTGCCAAATTTGGATCATTTTGTGCCAGGAATCTTACAATGGCAAAATCACAGATACAGGAAATAAAGCAGAAGGCTGGAAGAAGACAAAGGGAAGCACATTGGGTGAGGAATCAGGAGGCCTGGGCCTGCTACAGATTCGTCTTGTGATTATGGGCAAGTTATGGAGCCTCCCTGCTCGTTTCCTGACTTGTAAAGTGGTCTGATGAAGCTTTGTTGTCGGAGGTCGGGCTCGAGATGGATCTTGGAAGATGGATGATATTTAGAAAGGTAGAAAGGAGGGACACAAGGCAAGACAAGCAGTGGGGGGAAATGGCCATGTATCTGCAGATTAGTGGAGAAAACAGTAAGTAAAACAGTCTCCATGGAATAGAGTGTTAGTGAATCATGGGATACTATGGGAATCATGGAGACTCTTGGATAGCTGGCTAAAGACTTAAAGGTTTATGGATAATGGGGAGTCAATAAGGGTTCTTGAACTAGAGACGGCATGGTCAAGGCACAATTGTAAAGTGGAGAGAGCATTTAATACACCTCAGGAGAATTGACAAACACACTGAAGAGCTGTTTGAAAGAAGTAGGAAAGAAGATGTTATCTGAGGGATAGAAAGGGATAGAGAAAGTGAGGGATAAGCAATGGATAGACCACCTGCTCCTTTGGTGTCCATTCCTTGTCAAGAGATCATGAGGAATGTCTCCAGGATATGAACTGGAGCTCCTGTGATCAGGAAATGGGAGGGCACAGATGAGAATCGCTCAGGATAGTCAGGTGTGGATTGGTGATGTTCTCTCTAATTAGAGAGATTATTCACAAATCCACTGAAATAATTCACTTATCCAATTGTTTGATGAAAAGAGCCATCTACACCCAGGGAGAGGACTATGGGAACTGAGTGTGGACCACAATATAGCATTCTCACCCTTTCTGTTGTTGTTTGCTTGCATTTTGTTTCCTTTCTTGTTTTTTTTTTTTTCCCTTCTAGATCAGATTTTTCTTGTGCAGCAAGATAACTGTATAAATATGTATACATATATTGGATTTAACATATAGTTTATATTTAACATATATTGGACTACCTGCCATCCAGGAGAGGGGATGGAGGGGAAAGGAGGGGAAAATTTGAACAGAAGGTTTTGCAAGGGTAAGTGTTGAAAAATTACCCATGCATATGTTTTGTAAATAAAAAGCTAGAATAAAAAAAGAAATAATTCACTTATATATTAGGACATAACACAAAACCTATTTTCCATTTTAATAATTAATTGATGCATCTCCCCCCATATTACAGTCATTTCTAGTTATACCCTATTCCCCAACATGTAATGAAAAAAAAAAGAAACAAATAGTCCAAGTCAACCAACACACCCACCACTCTTAGTGGTATACACCATTCCATAGCCATAGCCTCCCACTTCTCCAGCAAAGGGAAGGAAAAGCATTTCTCATTTCTTCACTGGGGCCAAAATTGGGCCTTACAATTGCCCAACATCCCGCTTTGTTTTAATCAGCTATTGTCATTTACATTGTTGTAGTTCTTGTGTGTATTTAAACCTATCTTGTTTTTTTGTTTGCTTATTTTGTTTTTTGTACCAACGATGCCCAAAGACTATGAATTACTGACCAGTGTCATCCTCAAAGAGTCAAAATTTCAGGTGACAAGCAATGGAGAGACACAGACTGGGAACAAGTGGACTAGAACATATTTTGATATATTCTGCCTCTAAGACCCAGAGGTTGGTGGGCCGATGGCATTGTACAAGCCCCTAATAACTAAGAGAGCATCACCTGGCAAACTTATGATCATCTAATCTGGATCATCTAATCTGGGTCAAGTTAAAACTTTGACTTCACACTATCTATCAATGTAACAAATGAAAAGGGTTGACCAAATTACAATCACACACACAGACACGCACTCATCCCTTTGTTTTATGCAGCATTATCCTCCCAACTGAGACAAAGACAGAAAAAGAATCCTGTTTATAACGTGAAAATAGAGACTCTGTGAGATTTTATGATGCCTATGTTCCATTCCACTAGTGAGTATCCAAAGTCAGCTCCAAGTCACGGTCTCCTGGTCCAAGTTCAGCAATGCTTCCATACTACATTTCCGGAGATTACAGTAGCAAAGTTGCCCCACTTAAAGTTTTTTGAAGAACTTTATTATATTCATTGTTTATATGTAAATTAACTCAGCAAGCCTCGCAGGACCTCTTCTTGAAAACACTTGGTTAACATAATGGTCACCATTAACTGTACTTGAAAGTGGAGGGAACCAAATTTCTCTGAGAAGAGTCTGTAATTAAGATTTTTCAGTATTAACATTGACTTCTCTGTCCCCATAGTTCTATCGGATAGTTTCTATTGTTAGAAAATTAAATACTTCATTCCTTCAATGTGATCTTCTTAATGCTGGCAAATTTCCAATTGATTATTGATACCCAACAAATGACACGGTTCAAATATCTAGTTAACACTCCATAAGGTAGCTAACTGATGAGCTGGGGGCTTCCCCTTTGTTATTCCACAAGAAAAAAATAAGAGAGAAAAGATTTGTTATCGTTCCATCATGTGTCTCCCCCCCGCCACTTTGGGGTTCCCTAGGTAAAGGTACTGGAGCAGTCTGCCATTTCCTTCTCCAGCTCATTTATGGAAGAGAAAGCTGAGATAGACAGGGTAAGGTGACTTGCCCAGGGTCACCCAGCCAGGTCAGAGCTGAGGAAGAAGAGTCATAAGTCATTCTGACTTCAGACCCCCACACTGTGCCCTAGGGAGCTACCCAACTGCTCTAGAACTGTCCTACACAGTTGGCCATGGCGCAGGGACGGTCCACCAGGATCTCATCTCTCTTATCACATGGTGTGTTCCAATACCACTTCCATGGCTTCTAAGGCACATCTCAGTAATATGTTCACCTGGCAACCCTTCACTGCCCTTTAGGAAACCTACAGCTTTAATTCAGCCATACACCACCCAAAATGTATTATTACATAGGAATATTACGTATTACTATGATCTATGCTAACCAAGTACTTCGATCCAGATGTCACAGGAGGGCAATGATAAAAAGAAATATCTATAGTAACGTATTTCATAATAGTAAAGAACTTGCAAAATCATAGGCCGTCATCAGCTAAATATGGCTAAATAAATTATGATCATTAATGTGATGTGAGATTACTACGTTGCCAGGAATCAGAGCTATGAAGAATTTAGAGAAGTCTGGGAAGATATACAGGAATTAATACAGTGAAAAGAGCAAAGAAACAGGAAAGTGATAATGCAGCAATTGTGTAATGGAATGGGGAAAAGGAAGGCGATGGCAAAAATCCAAACTGAATGGTGGGAAGTTATAATGGCTACACTTGGCCCCACCAAAAAAGGAGGGATAGGAAGGGGGAACAAGAGCATACTTGCATCCCTTTTTTACAAAGAACTACGAGTATGCAGTGACAGATGGTTAATTTTTTTTTAAGGCAATTGGGGTTAAGTAACTTGCCCAGGATCACACAGCTAGAAAGTGTTGTGTCTGAAGTCAGATTTGAACTCAGATCCTCCTCACTTCAGGGCCAGTGCTCTGTGCTATCTAGCTGCCCCCACATACATTTAATTTTGCTTTTTTAATTTTTTAATTTTCTTTTTTCTCCTCTTACATTTTTTTTTATGGTAAAAGATGGTTCTCTGGAAAGGACAGAAAGATATTTGGAATTGAAGGTGATATATGAAAAAGATATCAAAAAATTTAATAAGACATCTTGAAACAACGCTTCCTATTTCAATGGAAAGAAAGAAAACAAAATAAAGAAATGAAGAAATCAATCAGCAGAATAGAGTAGATGTATAATATATGGAAATAAACAAACCAGGTAGCCTAGTTTTCAATAAGTACAAAGACCCCAACTATTGGGATAAAGATTCAATATATGATTTAAAATTACTAGGAAAATTACACAGAAAAAAATTAGATTTAGACCAACATCTCCTACCTAATACCAAAATAAGCTTTAAAAGGATATATGACCTAGATATAAAAGGTCAGATCATAAACAAATTAAAGAAACATGAAAAAAAATAATGATCAGATCTGTGGATAGAAAAAAGTTCATGACCGAAGAAAGGATACAGAGAATCACAGGAGATAAAATGGATAATCTGATTACATAAAACTTAAAAGTATTTGTTTAAAAAATTCAATAAAGCTAAAATCTAAAGAGAAACAACTGAGAAAAATGTTTGCAATAAGTTTCCCTTATACAGGTCTAATTCTCTACATATGTAAACTACTGATTGAATTTATAAAAATAAGAACCTTTTCTCAATTGACAAATGCAGTTTACAAGGGAAGAAAGGCTATATGTAGTTATAAGAAATACTACAAATCATTGATAATTTGAAAAATACAAATTAAAGCAATTCTTAAATTTTACTCCACATGTATGTGATGGCAAAACTGACATACAAAAAAGATGATTACAAATGTTGAAAAGGAAGCAGGAAAACCGATATCTCAATGCTCTGTTGATGGCATTAGGTACAACTAGCCTAGAAAGCTCTTTGGAATTCCCAAAGTTACTAAACTATTTTTGAGAATATCCAAAAAGTTGCTAAACAGTATACCTTTATCACTATAAAGACCATTTCTTAAGGAGATGAGAAAAAGGTTAAAAAGTTTATTTTGTTGGGGGTTGTTTTGTGGTGACAAATAAACCCTTGGGGACGAAAGGGAGTTCATCAATTGGAGAATAGTTGAAGAAATTGTTATATATGAATATGATGGAATATTGTTATGCTTTAAGAAATAAAGAAATAGAAAATTTCTTTTTTTTCTTTTATTTTATGATAACTTTATATTGACAGAACCTATGCCAGGGTAATTTTTTTCAACATTATCCCTTGCACTCACTTTCTGTTCCGATTTTTCCCCTTCTTCCCTCCACTTCCTCCCCTAGATGGCAAGCAGTCCTATATATGTTAAATATGTTGCAGTATATCCTAGATACAATATATGTTTGTAGAACCGAACAGTTCTCTTGTTGCACAGGGAGAATTGGATTCAGAAGGTAAAAATAACCCGGGAAGAAAAACAAAAATGCAAATAGTTCACATTCGTTTCCCAGTGTTCTTTCTTTGGGTGTAGCTGCTTCTGTCCGTCATTTATCAATTGAAATGGAATTAGGTCTCTTTGTCAGAGAAATTCACTTCCATCAGAATACATCCTCATACAGTATTGTTGTTAAGGTATATAATGATCTCCTGGTTCTGCTCATTTCACTTAGCTTCAGTTCATGTAAGTCTCGCCAGTCCTCTCTGTATTCATCCTGCTGGTCATTTCTTACAGAATAATAATATTCCATAACATTCATATACCACAATTTACCCAGCCATTCTCCAATTGATGGGCATCCATTCAATTTCCAGTTTCTAGCCACTACAAACAGGGCTGCCACAAACATTTTGACACATACAAGTCCCTTTCCCTTCTTTAGTATTTCTTTGGGATATTAGCCCAGAAGTAACACTGCTAGATCAAAGGGTATGCACAGTTTGTTAACTTTTTGGGCATAATTCCAGATTGCTCTCCAGAATGGTTGGATTCGTTCACAACTCCACCAGCAATGCATCAGTGTCCCAGTTTTCCCACATCCCCTCCAAAATTCATCATTATTTTTTCCTGTCATCTTAGCCAATCTGATAGGTGTGTAGTGGTATCTCAGAGTTGTCTTAATTTGCATTTCTCTGATCAATAGTGATTTGGAACATTCTTTCATATGAGTGGTAATAGTTTCAATTTCATCATCTGAAAATTGTCTGTTCATATCCTTTGACCATTTATCAATTGGAGAATGGCTTGAAGAAATAGAAAATTTCAAAGAAACATGGGAAGATTTATATTAACTGATTCAGAGGTGAGTAAAAAGAACCAGGAGAACCATTTCTATACTATCAGGAATACCATAAAAGCAAACAACTTTAAGAGTTATAAGAATTCTAACCAATAAAATGATCATCCATACTCTCAAAAGATAAGTGATGTACCTCCTGATAGAGATATGCTAGAATCAGGGTGTATAATGACATTTATATATTGTAGACAAAGCCAATGAAGTAATTTATTGCTTTAAGGAATTTTATTTTGTTTTGGTTTGGTTTTTGGTTTTGGTACAAAAGGTTAAGAGTTGGAAGAGAAAGAAAATAGATTTCTATTAATTTTTAAAAGTCAAATTTAATGTAAAAAATCAAATCCAAAAATGGTAACACTTGGCTCTTCAAGAGGTCAGATTTTAGATCATTCCAACTATCTTGAACCTAATAAAAGAACCTTTCTTGATTTCCCCCTTAATGCCAATGTTTGATTTTCTCTATTTTATTCTGTATGTATCTGATTTGTACATAATTTTCTTCTTCTGGGTTGTCTCCCCTATCAGAAAGTGAACTCCTAGAAGGTAGGGGCCTTCTTTTGCCTTTGATTGGCACATAGTAGCCATTTAATAAATATTTATCAAATGACCAGGTAATAAAATGATTTCCCCAAAACCACTGCACTTCTATTTCAAAGAAAAATCTCTCTAAGACCTTTGTTTATAATTTAATTAGATAACTCCTATTCTAAACACAACACTAAAAAGTTTGTTCATGTAGGTTCTAAATCCACAACAAATTAGTGCCAGCAAATTAAAGAGAACTAATAGAAAAAGAAATATGAAGAGTCTTAATTCTAGTGTTAATGTTGTCATGTCTAACACTTCAAGATCCCATTTGGGGTTTTCTTGGCAAAACTATTGGAAGGATTTGCCGTTTCTTTCTCCAGCTTATTCTACAGATAAGGAAACTGAGGCAAGTTTGGTTAAGTGATTTACCCAGGATCACAGAGCTGGAAAGTGTTTAAAGCTATATTTGAACTCAGGTTTTTTTGACTCTAGAACCAGTGGAGATCCACTTCATTGCTTAACTGCTCCCTAATTCTAACACCTTCCCTTTGTTATGTCCTTCCACTTTATCTCTTAGAAAATAGTTTGCTTTGTATATATTTATGTGCACGATGGACTGCTATTTGCCTTTTTGTATCCCCTTAATTAATATGTGTCAATAAGTGCTTATTGACTGAAGGATTTAGAAAGGTGGAGAAGAGAAGAACAAAGGCCTCGAGTTGCAAGATTAGGAAAGAGATTTGAGCTCAAATTGAACAAATCAAATAAAATGTTGCAATATTTTAAGTATACAGAAGCAAAAATGTAAGTTTTTATATACTTTAACATATTTAACATGTATGGGACTACTTGCCATCTAAGGGAGGAGTGGGGGGAAGGAGGGAAAAAGTTAGGATCAAAGGTTTTGCAAGGGTCAATGTTGAAAAATTACCCATACATATATTTTATATATAAAAAGTTGTAATAAAAATAAATTTTTTAAAATGGAAGTTTTTGAGTAAAGGATCTCACACTCTATCAGACATACTTGGGCCTATGTCTTAGGACAATTACGATGGAGGATACACTGAAGTGAGGAAAGGATAAAGCAAGATAACCATTCAGGGTTCTATCAAGGTAAGAGATGATAAGACCCTGAACTAGGTAGGATAGAAGTAGACACACATAATAAATGGAAGATGGAGGCAGTAGGGTATTTTTTTAAGTCTTTGTTTTTTTCAAGTTAGGCAAGTGGAATCTAAATATTCCTATGGAGAAAAGGGGACAGATATGAAAGTATCTTAGAGGTAGAATCAATGGGATTTCTTTTTTTTTTTTTCCTTTTTCTTTTTTTAAGGGGGATTTTCATTTTCCAAGGCGGGCAAGGAGAAATAAAATATTCCTGTGGCCAGAAGAGTTCTGTGTTAAGAGTGATGATTTACTGCTGTTTCCCAAAGATATATCTACCATATGTCCCCAAAGGCCCATTGCTGAGACAGCCATATAATCCCATATGTCAGCAACAGCAAGCATTTACAAAGTCATCCATAACAACGGAGAAGGCAGGGTCCCCTTTCCAAATCCAGCTTGCATGAAATGCGCCACACAAGCAGAAAGGATGCTTCCATTCCTGAGGACTCCAGGAAGCTCTTTGGGACTAATAAAAGTTGTATTTATCCTTCAGGAAGAATTTGTTCTGAAGGGTCAAACATGATTTTCTAGGCAATCTCAGAGAGATGCATTGAGTTTCTGTTCCCTTATTTGGCCATTTTTTTCTCCCTTTTAAACATTCCCTTTTACTTACAATAGTTTCCCCTTGTTTGCTTCATATCCAGCATGGCCCATCTGAAATCATCTGAACCACTGGTTCAGAAATATATCCTCTGGGAAGTGTTTCTCCCCCCACTAAGTGCACAATATCAAATGGTGCTTTCTAGCTTATGAATCAGCTTTCTATAGTCAAAAGAACACAGATCTCCATGACAATGTACATGGTGTCTGAGGCCATCAAGGAGAGGGGAGCATGACTGGTGCCTCTCTGGCCTGCAGAAGATAGAGTTATTGAAAACACCATAGGAATGGGTACAGAAAAAATATTCATTACTATGCATGTTTCTGTAGAAGCCAGTGGCAATCCATTCCCAATGCTGACCTAGGTCGTAATCAACCATTACATATGCAACGAAAGAAGAGTCTGCACCCTCAAATGCTGGGTTCCATTGGTCTTGCAAATAGGGGCCTGTGTGTCCCTGAAAGAACAATGCCCCCATTTGCTCACAAGGGTGTATTTACTATTTAACTGGCTCCCACACTGAGAAATGACGTTTCTAGAATTTGGGGACTATCTCTCTGCCCCCTTCTATTAGGATTATGACCATAGTCAAAGAAAGGGCGACATCTCCTCATTCAGCCCCAATTTATGCTTTTTTGGCTGCACAAGGGAACTGGGTGGTATCATGGATAGATATTGGACCCAGGGCCTGGAAAACCCAAGTTTGAATCCTGCCTCGGATGCCAGCTATATACTCCAAGGAGGTTAATGAACTTCTCTCAGCCTTGGCTTCCCCATCTGTAAAACAAGGATCACAAAGCATCTACCTTACAGAGTTGTAAGGATAAAATAAGGTAATAGATAAAAAGTGTTTTGGAAACTTTTAAAAGCTAAACAAATGTGCTTATTATTATTATTACTATTATTTTACTATTATTATCTGAGGGTATGGGTAATGACAGCCATTCCTTTGGATAAGTAGCCTCTGCTATCGTGTAGTGGGGATTCATATTATACCATTTGTGGCTAAGATCCTTCCCAATTCCAAATTCTGTGATTCTACAGACTTTTATTTCAAGTAGACTCTTATTTACCATGAGCAGAAACATGGGCAGGTGTGCAGCTGATTCTAAAATGAATTTTAAAAACCGTATCACTAACTCCTAAGTGATGAGGTTTTGAATAGCAGGTATGGTTGGCAGATAAAACTGGAACACTGACGGAACTGTTCCCTAGGGCAGGCAGGGAAATGGTTCTCCTAGAGATTAGTTTAGCTCAGTGGTCCCACCCTCTATGGAGGTCATCTACAGATGACTACATCTACCAGAAATCCAAGTCATGTCAAGGCCCTCGGTCCATTCTCTATGGGGTTGAGAGCAGTCTTGATCTTGCTACAAACTGTCAGAAATCCAAATTTAAATTTTCCTTATAAACCTGCTTTTGGCACATGCCACCTTGGCCGGACTCCCTTTGGTCAGTCTACCATGGCACTCTGTCTCGTGGTGTCTTTCTCCTTTCCCCTTCCCCACCCTATATGGCATTTCTCTTAACCTTATTATGCCTTATGGCATCTCTCTCAGACCCAACTTCTCCTCTTCATAGCTAACTCATTCTTCTAGGTGCTAAATCCCTTTTAGGATTTAGTCTGCCAGCTAAGGGCACACTCCAACCCCATGGGATGTTTCCTTTCTCCTGGCTAAGTGTAAGTTTCACTAGGGAATTTGTCTTTTCCATCATGAATTATTAAACCCCCTTTCCTTGCTCCATGCTCCCCCACTCTATTTCATATTTACCATTCCTCCTGTCTACTGTATTCCTCCATTTTGCCTGTAATCTCTTCTAAAAAAAACCTACCTTTTCCCAAAAAGAATGGCCACTGTGAATTCTTCACGTGACCGAACCCCAACATTTGGTGTCCACCATCATTTGCTACATCAGCCTCATTAGAAATATCCCATTATTCTAAATTCTTTTAGTGCAAATACTGGATTTCTCTTTCTATGCCTCCCCAATGTTTAGAATTATGTGCGGCACATAGTAGGACTAAATAAATGCTCATCAACGAATTGAAAAGAAAGTGCTCAATCTTGGAGCATCAGGCAATAAGTATTGACCAATGCCAGGTTCTGGAAACACAAGTACAAAGATGGAAGCACAAGAAGCTTTTTAAAATTTTAAATGTCTCACCTGGGACATTAAAACTTAGATTTTTTTCATATTTTTTTCATATTTTGATACTTGAATTTCAATAGATTTGATTTTCTTGGTAATCTATGTCTTTTGTTTGATGCATTTAAAACCATTATTTTCCAAGGAAGATTGGCATCCAAAGGGTTCTGACAGACCCCCTTATGGGGTTTATGATGTAAAAAGGGAAGTAAAACTCCTTAGTTCTACCCATTTATTCTGCAGATAAAGAAACTATGGCAGAGAGAAAGGAGCTGCCCACCCACATCTGAAGCCAGAACTTCTCATTTCAGAGCCAATGGTCTTCATTCCAAAGAACCAAGTTAGTAGAACTTGGACTACACTCTTTCTACCTCACCTTCTCCCTCCTCAAGCTTCCTGGATTCTGGCTAACAATGAAGTAGAATCATCCTTCAGTCTCCCACTGAGGTTTAATCAGGAGATGGTAGAGGGCATAGCCCCACTGGATATTGCTTAATTCAAAGCTGTCTGAGCATTTGGGCATTAAACCAACAAACAAAAAACCTGTGCTTTCAGTTTTGATGAAAGGAATTGCCTGAGTAGTAAAATGTGTGAGTCAAGTGCCCCTGAGGAAGCAAGAGAATAGATCAGGGAAGCAAGATGGGCGTGAACGGAGCTATTCTTTCAGCACCCTGCTTCACCCATCATTACACTGACTGCTCCCCCATGGGAGTAGGTCGCCCTTTTAGTTTACTATAATATGAATGGTTCTAAGAGGTTGTCATCAGCTTATTTTAAGAAAGGCCCCAGGAGAAAGTCACATTTGTGAAAGAAGTTAGTGTAAGGGCTGGTCTATTTATGGCCCTTTCATGGAGGGGAAAGACTGACCAGGTCTCCATTCTGGGTACTAACCCAGAGGTTAAAGCCACTTAGTAACATCTTTGCACTTTTGCATTTTCTTGAGCTATAGAGAGAACCGGCATGGCTGAGGAGCTGGGTTTCCAATAAAAGGAGACAACACTGGGAAATAATGGGAAAAATACTGCGAAACCCCCCAATCTCTGTCCTTAGACTCACTCCTCTCTCATACTTGATGATCTCAGCTCCCATGCATTAAGTCAGCACCTCCTGTGGCTCATTCCCAGATCTATGTACCTTGTCCCAGTCTCCTTCCTGAACTTTTCTCCCACATCCCTAACTGCTCACTGGCCATTCCTCTAAGCCATCTCTAATTTTAAATGTCCAAAACAGAAAGTGACCCTGTGGGGAATTTCTCCATTATGGTCAGGGACAGCAGCATCTTCCCAGCTGGTCAGTTCCCAACATTGGGCTGATTGTCTGCTCACTCTCACTCATAGATGGCCCTCCTTCAGCTGGTTCTCGGGCCTCAAGTCTCTCCCCACACTGATCTATGCTCACACAGCTGCAGAGATGTTCTCACTGAAGTCTGGCTCTTCTGCCTCTAAGGGCCAGCTATGTCCTCCAGGAATCAGGAGGCCTTCTGTCCATATCTGGCCTCAGGCACTATCTGCCTGACTCAGGATAAGTCACTTAACCTCTACTTCCCTCAGGTACTCAACTGAAAAATGGACACACACTGGAGAAGGAAATGGCAAACCACTCTGCTGTCTTTGCTATGAAAATCCTGTGGAGAAATCCATGGAGTCACAAAGAGTGTCACAGCTGAAAGTGTGAACAACAATGTAATATCACTCCTCTTTTGGGTATCTGGAGCCCTTTACAATCCAGCCCCCAGTTCTTCCCCAACATTTCCCCTGCACACACCACGGGATCTAACTCTACCAGTCACTTGGCCATTCCTTGCATTTGACAAATCATGTCCCACCTCCACCCAAAATGCTCCCCTTCCTTCCTGGCACTTCTTAGAATCTCTTGCTGCTTTTTGCTGCTCAGCCCAAGAGCCTCCCTTGGCATGAAGTCCTTTTTGGTCCCTACAGGTGCTCCCTGCCAAGAGAGCTTCTATTTATTCAGTATGGACCTTGTGGTTTGGAGCTCATTGTCTCCATGTGATAAAAGCTTCTCAAGGGCTGGTTTTGCTTTTTCTTTGTATTTCTAGGGCCTAGTAAAATGCCTGGTACATGCAAAGGACTCAACAAATACCTGTTCATTAGCTGATTGGCTGTAATTTCCCCAAGACAGCCTAACTCTGGCTCCAACTCTGCCTGTCCCTCCTCCTACATCATGATCACCAAACCAGAGCTGAGAGGGACTTCAGAGGGCATCCAGACCAAAGCCCAAATTTATAGGTGTGGAAACTGAGGCTCAGAGAAATTGTGAGTTACCCAAGTAATGAGTAGCACATCTCAAATCTGAATCGATGGCTTATACTTCAAGTATTCTAGAGTACCAGACTCTCTACATTGGAATATTAGCTAGCTAATGGGTAACTCAGTGGGATTTTTGTAAGTGCATCTCTTCAGCTGAGGGGTCATCCCCTTGATTATTCCAGCATAAGTGACTGGGGATTAGCAGAAAGCTTAACTCTGAATTTGGAGGACTAGAAATGCTTCTTCTGACAATCTTTTGGCCTGGTTTAAGTATAAAATTTTAAAAAATGTTCCTGATGCTATCAGCAGCCCATTCTAGTTCTGGCCCATTTTCTTCTCAATCATCTGACTCTGAGCAAGATTTTTTGCCTTTGTTTTAAAAAAAAAATGGAAAGATCAGCTAGAGCCAAATTGTGATGGACTTTGAACATTAACAAGAGAAATCAATATTTTAGCAATTCTCTAATATTAATATTAACAAGAGAAGTTAATATTTTCTTTAAGAAGCAATAGAGTTTTTGAGCACTACTGAGTCAAATGCTTTTTTCCTACATAAATCTCTCAGTAATGTGAATGTAAAGCTGTGGTCTGCTATAAAAAGCTGTGTGACAAAAATAAAGGTCTCAGACACTGAAGTATCAGCAGCATTCATTGTGCTAGTAGCATTTGGGGAGAGTAGCTAGAAGGTGCATCGGATAGGCTAACAGAGCTGGAGTTAAGAAGATGAATTCAAATCTGACCTCAGACAGTTACTAGCTTGTGATCTTGGGCAAGATGCTTTACCTATTTGCCTCAGTTTCCTCCTCTGTAAAATGTAGCAACTATCTCATAGAGTTGTTGTGAAGATCAAATGAGATAATGTCTCACACACGTATATACATGAGAAATAGCAGAGGAAAAAGAGGAGGAGGAAGAAAAGAGGGGGAAGAGAAGAGAGAGAAACAGAGGATGAGAGAAAGGGAGAAGAAGAGGGGGAAGGCAAGGAGAAGAATGAGGAGGAGGAGGAGGAGGAGAAGGAGAAGAAGGAGAAGGAAAAGGAGGAGAAGAAAGAGGAAGAGGAGAAGGAGGAGGAAGAGAAGACAAAGAGAAAGAAGCAGCAAACGGCATCCACCAATTGGAGAATGGCTCAACAATTTGTAGTACGTGACCATGCTAGATTATCATTGAACTATAAGAAATGATGAATATGAGGAATTTGGCGCAGTAAGGGAAAACTTATATGAACTGATTCATGTGAGTAAACAAAACCAATAAAACGGCGGATACATATAGTACACTATAAGAATAAAGAACAACAAAAATCTCTGAAATTCAGAGCTTTATCCATTTAGTGAATAAGCATGCCCCTGAGAAAGGGTTCAGAAAATGTAATTGCTCTCTCCACTGGAGGGGGGAAACTATGGGTGTGGAAGACTGAAAGTGCCACCAGGCTCAGTTAATGACTTGACCAGCTTTGCTGAAATGTTCTTTTCCTCTTTCTTTTTAATTTATAAAGAATGATTCACTGGGTAACAGATGGTAGAGAATGAATTTTCAGAAATAAAAATATTTTAAAACAAAAAAGTATTTAATTTTTTTCCAGGATGTGAAATGCTCCTCTCACATTTTCATCAAGTATACCCTTAATATCTACATAGACCACACTTATGAAAATTTCAGAGTAATGAGAAAGTAGGTATAGGTTAACAATAGGGACATTTTTATTCCAAGTTATTGGGTTATTTTGTTTTGTTTTTGACCCAATGTTGACACTGTCTGTAGTTTTCCCCACGGCTCTTGGGCTCCATTAATAGAGATCGTTCTGTTGCACCCATTCTTGTTCAGACTACACCTGACATATTGTGTTTAATTCTGGCTGTCATGCTTTAGAAAGGGTATGAACCAGTTGGCATAGGGCCAGAGAACTTGGAGCCATGCCATTTGGCAATATTTTAAAAGCATGAATAAGAGATAACTCTGACTGTATTCAAGTACTTGAAGGGATGTCACTGACAAAGGGATTAAATTTATTTGGTTTAGCTCCAGGGGTGTAGAACTAAAAAGAATGGGTAAAAGTTACAGAAGCAGGTTTTCCCCCAAACCTGGAAGCTAGATCATCATGACACAATCAGCCACAAGTGGAACCGGCAACTTTAGGGAGGAAGGAGGACTCTGTGAAAAGTAACTTAACCTCTCTGGGCTTCCCTTCTTCAGCTGAAAATGGAGAGTTTGGATCAGATCTCTCCGGCTCTAGGCTGATGATCCCATGGACCCTTCTCTCGTGCATCATTGTTTCTCAATGATTAGCAACAATCATCCCAGAATAACATTTGAAAATATTCCTGGAACTAGCTTGCCCAGACTTGGGGCCTTTGAAAAGGGATGTCTCAGAAGTCTTTAATAAATGTAAAATGTTACTGAGACTTGTGGAACACCCTATATATTGGACATATTAGCTAGGCTGATGCCTTAAGCTAATTGTTTTTGGTGGGGGGAGAAAAAAGAAGAAGGAGGAGGTCAGTGGTACTGGTGATAGTGAACTTCCAGCTACAACTGAGCTAGGGAAGAGGATTCTTAATAGGGAATCCAAGAACTTAGTTTTCTTTTTAAAAATATATTGATAATCCTATTTTAATATAGTTAGTTCCCTTTGATAATCCCATGCATTTTATTTTGTGACAAGGGACCCCAAGGGGCCATGACACCAAAAAGGTTAAGACCCCACTGCCCCAGAGAGCATGGTCTTTTCCCCTATGGACACTGGGAGGAAAAAGAGTGTCTGGCAAAGACAAGCACAGTGCTCTGGGCCAAAGCTCCAGGACTACCAAGCCAGTTATAGCCCTGACTCTCAGTGTCTGGTGGCTTCACTTGTCTTAATATGTCTTCGATCTTCTTGGGCTTCCACTCTTATCCATCTTTGTTCTTCTTTGGTATGGCCATAGCTTTCCTTGACAGTAAGAAGAGAAATAAAGTTCATGCTGAAAAATTATTTTCCTTTGTCATCTGTTATCATAACATCTGCCATAAGCAAGAGAGCCTCATCCTTTTTTTTTTTTCCTTCTTCAGGCAACAAAAGATCCTTTTTTATTATCCCGAGAGTTTTCTCACAAAACCCAAGTGATCCCAAGGTTGCTGTGATACTAGTTTTACACTTTTATACCAATCTTTTAAACTCATTCTTTGTTCCATGCCTCTTTATCTATCTTACATGATATTTATTCAAAACTAGATACTTGGGGATATATGGGTATAGATATATTTAAAATAATTTTTGACATCAGATTTTATAATTCTGAACAATTCAAAACAGGCAAGGCTCTGTGAGCTATTGAGTTTGTTATTTTGTTTTGTTTTTTAATTGGCCAATTCATTGTTGCTGAACAGAGAAAGAATCATACTTATTAAAGAACTTGCTGTAATTCATCATGGGTTGCTATTATCAAGAACAATAAGGCCATTTAGATGAAAGGACTGCTGATAACATAATATAAAATAAATTATAGAGTCATCACATTTATCACAGTCTGCTGGGGAGAAAACTATACTATCAGATGGGATTTCTTTCTGTTTTGATCTAAAACCAAACCATTTAAGAGCTTATATTCCAACCTCCCCCACTTTTTTGGTATATTCATCCATGTTTGTATCAATTCCTGTTCCACTGCACACAGTGAGACTGACCAAATCTACTTGGCTATATTATTCAATTAAGGGATTTAGCTTTCTTTCTTGCCTGGAATGGGTGCTGGGCCCACTAGTAGGTGGAAAGATTGGGAAGGAACACTGGATACTCTGAGTGCAGCTTAGTGAGAGCCCTCCTTCTTCAGAAGTACAAATGAATTGTCCCCGTGATGCACAGAGACCCCCTGGTCAGAACATCAGGGTGCAGTAAATAGAATGCTGAGCATCTAAGAAAAGCTGGATTTAAACCCTGTCTCCAGTCCTTAGCAGCTTTGTGATGATGAATAATTCACTCAACTTTAGTGAGGCAGTTTTCTCACATGGAAAATGGGACATTGCTGTTATCTTTCTCACAGAGTTGTGAGATTCACATGTGACAAAATACATTACAGACCTGAAAGTATCATACAACTGTAGGCCAGAGACTCGTCTGTCTGACCAGATGGCCA
Source organism: Antechinus flavipes (assembly GCF_016432865.1). Lineage (NCBI taxonomy): Eukaryota > Metazoa > Chordata > Mammalia > Dasyuromorphia > Dasyuridae > Antechinus > Antechinus flavipes. The sequence continues at coordinate 27,478,547 of NC_067402.1, forward strand.
CTTTTTCATCGGTTTAATCCTAGAGAGCTGCCTGGGGCACTGAGAGGTCTTGACTCACCAAGGGTCACATAGACAGTGTATGTCAGAGTCCTAATTCCAAGATTGGTTCTCTAACCATGACTCAATTCTGTTTCTCTCTGATGTATACACAACTAATAATAAAGTAGCTGACATTTATAGAATATTTAAGCACAAAGAGTTGTATGTGTGCTAGAAAAACGGAAAAGCGGTTTTGCTGAAACTAGGTATAAATTCACATCTCCCACTGCATAATGAGAGAAAGAAAGATGCACATCCTTCACAAGGCTCTTGTTAGGAGAGGAGATAATTTAACAAGACATAAAAAGATAAAAATGTAGGCAAAAAAAATGACAAATGAATTTGAAAGACAAAAAGTAGAAGAGTTGCGATAGTAGAGAGATACAGAGTGGTGCTGGAGTCAGCTCCCACTGGCAAGATCTGATTGTTCCATTTTCAGTGTGAGAATCTATACCTCAAAGTTAGTTAATGCTACAAATCAGCATTTCATCTATTGTTCTGTTGATTTCTAGACTTGATGGAGAAAATCTTAATTATATAGATGAAGCTTGAAAGTTTATCCTCTATTCAGCTTGTTTTTCTTAACAAGCTAGTGGTTAAACTTTTACCAGAAACACACCTCAAGAAGTCCCTCAAGGGAAAGTTTCATGGAGGAAATCTTCAAGATTAAAATGATTCCCTGGTTGACAGGAAAAGCGATCTAAACCATGAAAAGGAGATGAGCAGATATGGAGAGGCAGGAATGTCCGAGCTGGTGACATTCAGTGTAGAGAGTACCCAGGATTGAGGGGTTTGTCAAGGGGAGGTGGCTTTCAAGGGAACTAAAGCCCTAGTAATGCCAGCCTGACTCCACTTTCCAGATGAGGTGGGCTCTGGATGAACTGGACCCTGAGACATCCAAAAGCAGAGATCCACACACCTCTAGAAACCCTGAAATTTCAAGCTGGAGGTTTTGCGCCGGTAGATGTGGGCCATCCTTAGGGCCTAGGTTCTGATTCTGAATCTACAAGCTCCCTAAGACTTCAACCCCAAGACTTCCCTGGCCCCCCTCAAGCTGACCTTTTCCTTCCTCTCCAGCAGAATATAGATAAACGAGTGCAGCTGAATTATCTTTATTCTACTGAACTAATCTGAATGCTGGCCGTATTCTTTTCCGCGCCAAGATCCGACTCGCTAAGGTCCCTGCTTTATTGATTTTCCTCGATTTAGGTTGTATCAGCTTCTGACTTACACAGCATATGTAGACTATAATCTTTTTTTCTGAGTATAGATTCACTGGATGCATATGGTTTTAAAGAAAATAGGTGTTTGCAAAAAACTTCCAGTGGAGATCTATAACTACCATATATTACACCTTGCTTATGCTGGATGCTAGACAGCCATAGGAAATGGGTATGTGCTTCTATAATAGGATTCACTCCATCAACGAATATTCAGGCATATGTCAAAGAGTGACCAACTATCCAGGGGCACGATAATAGCTTCATTCATTGTGGTGCTTTAAAATCTGGAAAACTACTTTCTACATTATCCTTTTTTATTTTTGGTCTCCCCAGTATCTAGTAGCATATAATAGGTGCTTAATAAATATTGTCAATTAACTGAGCTTTACAATAAACTCAGGAGGGAGGTGCTCAGTGCATTATTACTTCCATTTTATAGATGAGGAAAACAAGGATTTAAGAGTTTAATTGATGTGCCCATGGTCATACAACTAGGATCAGAGATTTTGAGTCAGAAGCATTCTTAATTCTGGTCCTTAAAGGGATAGATTAAGTACCCAAAGAGCTAGCGTCAGCAAGGGTGGATTTCTATAAGATTTTCTAAGCCCAGATTTTTTTGCTCCTTACCACTTACAATGGGAGACTGTACTTATTATGTGTAACTATGCTAAAGAGGCAGTTAGATGGCTCACTATATGTGACCCTGAGCAAGTCATTTAACTTAGATTTGCCTTAATCCCCTAGAGCAGGGAAGGACAAAATCACTGTTATCTTTGCAAATTAAGACCAGTTGAAGATCTTAGCTTAAAAATACCAGTCTCCCATTGAAGAGAGGATCATTTCCAGTTGTCCTGATCTATATCTTGAAACTGGATCCAGAGGGCTCTGGAGAAAGGTGAGACAGGTGTCCTTGCACAGCCCTCCCTCACTTAAATCCAATTCATTTGCAGGCCATGGCATCCCTCCTCTACAAGAACGAAGGGCAAAACAACAATGAAGAGTTGCAAGGGCAAAACAACAACAATGAAGAGTTGCTTGAAGAGTTGCATGTGACTAAAGAACAAACACAAATCTTGTTGATTTCCTCATCTCTGCACTAGCATTCAAGTGGAGTTTCTTTTTGTTTGCTGTTTTTTTTAAAGAGTAAGAAAATGAAATAAATATTAAAGGCTAAATAAAATATATAAAATGATAAGATGTGGTGAAAAAGCAAAGAGACTTGATTTCATAGATCATGTAGAAAAATCCCCCACCTTCCTAATTAGAATTCATCTCTGTCATGAGAAACTACCTACAATCTTCCTGCAGACTTATTATGTCATATAATTTGAAATGCAATTCTTTTCTGCACCAGGACCTGATCTTTGATATTTTTATGTTTATATTTGTATGAGTACACATGCAAACACACAAACCTAATGAATTATGTGCACACCTACATATCAAAGGCCAATCTGGTTTGGCAAAAGCCATACATTTTTTTTTTCCTGATACAATATATAAGCAAAGCAGAGATCAAATAATAGAGACTGAAATATCAGAACGAGTGAGACTAGCAAGTAGGAAACTTAAAAGTTACTTCCCACTCTATCTTGAACAATCATTCAACCTCTATGAATTTCAGTTTTCCCATCCATCAAATAAGGGAAGTGGACTGGATGATTTCTAAGGTCCTCTTCAGCTTTTAAGATCTTTAATATAGCAGTAACATCTTTAGTCACTGATTCAGTGCTATCCTCTTATCCCTACTTCCTTCAATTCACACAAGAAGTCTTAAAGAAGATCAGTTTTGTCATCCACAAAACCAGTAAGAGATAACTTAATTTACTGCTGGTCAGACTACTGGTGAGTGGAAATAATTCTTAAAGATTCCCTATGAGCCATGTTGTGAATTAATCTTTAAAAAATTCAGTAACTCTGGGATTTATCAAAGCTTTAGAAAGGGACCTTGAGGGTAATGTAATTCCATTGAATTTAATAATCATTTATTAAATGCCTACTATGTGTCAAGACACTATGGTAAGGTAAGAGTCTGCAAACTCTAGATGTCTGTGAGTTTGACTTGGAATCTTGAAAATGAGAATCCAATAAGGGTCATTAGAAAGATATTTAGCAAATATCTGGAGAGGTAAGAAGTAATTATTATAAAGCCAGCTTGGCTTTATCCAGAATAGATCCTGCCAGTTCAACCACATTGCCTTTCTTTGCCAGGATGACTAAACTAGAAGATGAGGAAACACTGAGAATCCAGATGATTTAGCAAAGCTTCTTGACAAAGTATTTCATGCTATCCTTAGGGAGGAAGATAGGGAGAGATGGATTAGACAATAATACAATCGGATATATTCCGAAGTGGTTGCATATCAGGACTCAGAGCAGTGGTTGTCGCTTTAATATTGATTTGGCAGGAAGTCTCTGGTGAAGTGGTCATGGATTTGTGCCTCGCCTTACGCCACTTCACATTTTAATTGACAGTCTGGGTAAAGGCACAGAAGTTTATCAAATGGTGGATCACCCAATCTGGGAGAGACAGAAAACAGACTGGAAGAAGCAGTCAGCACCCAGGAGATTACTGATAGGTGACAGCACTGCAAAGAACATGATAAAATTAAATTTAATAAGGATAGAGTCTTTTACTGAAGGAAAAAATAATAAAGATTCCTAGATTTAAGACTGAGTACAGCATATTAGATCTGGAAAAGATCTGGAGTTCCTAGTGGACAGCAAGACACATATGAATCAATAGTATGACACAGAAGGTAAAAGGCTAATATGATCTTGGGCTGCCTTAGAAAATGAGTGAACCCTACCATACTCTCACCCTTTGTCAGATTTCATCTGGAGGATTGTGTCTAACAGAATATGGGGGAATGAAAGCCAGGATGAAGAATGTGGATCCTGTTATCTGAGAGAACTCAGCATGTGGTCCTGGAGAGGAGAAGGCCCTGAGGGAAGGAGAGATGCTTCCATCTCTGAGCATCTGAAGGGCTGTCATGCGGACTAGGTTTGATCCAAAAGGGACAGTGTTAGGGGAAATTTTCTAACATGTAGAGCTTTTCAAAAATGGAAAGGGCTGTAGAAAGATTCCCCCTCTTTGTAGGGAATGTGGCAAAGGCTGGAGGACCCGCTGTTGGGAATGTATTAGTGAGATTCCCTTTGATGGAGGAGTCAACCTAATAGATGGCTATGGAGGTTCTTTCAGTTCTCTGATTCTGTAAGTCCGAATCTGAGGATATAAAGACATAAAAAAAATCACTAAAACGGTTCCTGTCTTAGAGAAGCTTATGTTCTACTGGTTCAATTTTATAGCCAGGGAAATTAAGGCTCAAAATAGCTGTCAGACCACCTAGAGTTAATAAATGGCAGAGTTGGATTCAAACTTTGCCTCTCTGATGCCAAATGCCTCACGCTTTCTGGGACACCCTAAAGCCCCGATGGTTCTCATTATGCTTGATGATACCGCCATATTTCAACATGGCGATCCATGTAAATTCCATCACCAGATCTCATTCGTGTTATTTGCAAAAGACATTACAATCCACTTGCCAATTCTTACTTGAAAATTCAGGAAAGCATCTATGTTCTTTGAGCGACATTACTTTGTATTGTCATCAGGGTTCCTCCATCTTTCTCAGATTTTTACACCATGACTTTCCATCTCAACAAGAACTCTGAGACCAAGAGTTTGTTGCTCACATTATAGATCCTTAGCAATCTCATCTCATACAGCGATAAGCCTTTATATCAGGGGGGAATCAGAGTCAGCCCCAGCTCTTCCGAGAAGTATATAAACAACTCCTTTGTACCAGCTCCCAAGAGCCAATATTTAAGAAACAAGCAGGCATTGGTAAATTAGATAATTATTAAGGAAAACAATATGGCGCCCAAAATGATGCATTAACCATTTCTAATGTTATTGAACTGAACTACAAGAGAGGCACTTTGTTCTTGCACATTTGGCAGACAATTCTTCTTTGCTACTGAAATACTTCATGTGCATACTTCCAAGGAAGACTCATGAATGCACAGGTTCATTAAGGGAATGAGAGAATCGATTGTAAAATGGAAAAGGCCGAGTGAGGTCATATTTCAAAGAGATGAATATGGTACACTCCATTATGTTGTAATCAGCCTCTCTCTTTCATTCTACAAACTGTAATAGTTTATCCTAATTTTAAGAAAGAGAATAAAAAAAATTCTCACAGCCTCGCTCCTACCTTCATCGCAGACACTGGGAAGGACTAAAATGTGCCGTAGGCATTTTCTATCTCCCAGGGTCTTTGGAGCAGACCCTATTGATGCTGCTGACCATTTTTCTTCTTAATAAGAAAAACATTCAAATGCTACGAATATTGCTGCCCTGGCAAACCCCACTTAATAGATGGGACTTGCCCCATGCGTGACACATGCAACATCAATCAAGGCAGAATTTTATTTCGATTTATTATGGTTGCTGTCTAAATGAAAAAATGCTTATATCGTAAAAATGTCTTGCAATATAAATGTGGAAATGATGTAATCACAGATTTTAAGAGAAAATCCTGATTCTGATGAAAAAGATGCACATCTTAGACTTCTAAATTTTTCATTGAAGTTAAACATAACCAAATAATGAGAGCATTAAGAGGTGATGGTAGTACAATGCAGAAGTCACGTGTTTAATATTTTATAGCTTTATGAGGGAGCTTTATTATTTTTTCCTTCTTTAAGAAGGAAGCCGTTGATATTTCCAAATGATTCGGGATAAATGGCTTTAATTTCAGTTTCATTGAAGGCTCATCTGCAAATTTTTTAGAAACAATCATTTGTCATGGAGCCAATACTCCCCAGCTTATTACTCTGGTATTTATTCCTGACTCCAGCTGTTGGGCTGCAGAAACTCCTGTGGCCACTCAGGCATGGGGCTTCCATCTTCCCATCAGGAGGTAAAGAGGAAAGGATGGGGGCAGGGAGGAAGGCTTCTCAACAATGGAAACGGTAACAGGATGAGTCAATGTTCACCTGACCAGCCCTTCAAGCCTGCCTCCCTTTTTAAAGGCATTAAAAACAACTGAAGACCTAAATTCATAGAAACACAAAATCATAGAGTTAGAGGGGCAAGGGATCTTGAAGGCCATCAGCTCCAGCTTCCCCATTGTACAGATGGGTAAACTGAGGATCCAAAATGTTTAATAAATTGACCAAGGATACATGGGTAGTATGTGTCTGAGGTAGCATATGATCCCAGGTCTTCTTAGTCCAAAACCAATATCCTCCTTCACTACACACATTGTTTTTTTTTTTTTTTTAAATAAATATGGTAGAGAAAGGCTTGCAGTCAAGAGATCTGAGTTCATATCCTTACTTCACTATTTAAAGAGTTATGATAGAACTATGGGCAAGTTGCTTTTTTTTGCTCAGTTTTGCCATCTATTAAATGGGGATAATAATAGTATATGAGCTACATACCGTATGGGATAAGGAAGAAAGTGATTTGTAAACCTAAAATGATTATGTAAATGTGATTTGTCATCATTATTGAGAAGGAAAACCAGAAACATACTTGAATAATTGTTCTAGGCTATTAGGTCTTATCACTTATAAAAGTGAATAAGTGATCAGATTATAGCACCTTTCTTCTTTCTCATGGATCTCACTTAGCATTTTTTACTCTTGGAACACTTTTATCATAGCATCATTCCCCAGAGCTCTTTTGTAAATAAAGAAACTGAAGCCTAGAGAGAATGATTTACCTTATATCACATAGGCTTTTCAGTGGGTGTCTGACAGTTATATCGGACTTTTTATCTATGGGTGTTGGTGCCTTAACCCTAGAACTGGAGAAGAGCTCAGTGAGTGTCACAGGCCCAAGAATCATAAAATTTTAGAGATTAGATGGATGAATGGGTAGATGGATGGATGAAAAAGCACTTACTTATTTTTCTTTTTCATTTTTTTAAAATTTTATTATAGCTTTTTATATACAAAGCATATGCATGGGTAATTTTTCAACATTGACCTTTGCAAAACCTTCTGTTCCAAATTTTCCCCTCCTTCCCCTCATCCCCTCCTCTGTATGGCAAGTAGACCCATACATGTTAAATATGTTAAAATATATGTTAAACCCAATATATGTATCCGTGTTTATACACTTATCTTGCTGCACAAGAAAAATCAGATCAAGAAGGAAAAAGAAACTGAGAAAAAACAAAATGCAAGCAAACATCAACAGAAAGTATGAAAATGCTATGTTGTGGTCCATACTCAGTTCTCACAGGCCTTTCCCTGGGTGTGGATGGCTTCATCACTGAACAGTGAAACTGGTTTGAATCCCCTCATTGTTGGAAAGATTTGAATTGATCATTGTATTGTCTTCTTGTTGAGGTATATAATGATCTCCTGGTTCTGCTCATTTCACTCAGCATCAATGCATGTAAGTCTCTCCAGAGCTTTCTGAATTCATTCTGCTGGTCATTCCTCACAGAGCAATAATATTCTATAACGTTCATATACCATAACTTATTCAGCCATATCCAACTGATGGGCATCCCCTCAGTCTCTAGTTCCTTACCACCACAAAGAGGGCTGCCACAAACATTTTTGTACATGTGGGTCCCTTTCCCCCCATTAAGATCCCTTTGGGGTACAGGCCTAGTAGTAGCACTGCTGGGTTAAAGTTTATGCACAGTTTGATAACTTTTTGAGCATAGTTCCAAACTGGTCTCCATAACGGTTGGATCCATTCACAACTCCACCAACAATGCATCAGTGTCCCAGTTTTCCCAGAAGAATCACTCATTAAACCATTTAATATGAGCAGAATCCTTCATAGTCCAGTCCCTTCCTCCCTTTCTAATCTTCTTGTACTTTATTCGTCCCATGTGATCCAATAACACTGATTGCTCCTCCTCCAAGACACTTCATCTTCTGCCTCTGAACTTTACTAGCTGTTCCCCAGGCCTGAAATCTAATCCTTCTTCATTTTTACTTACATGTTTTTCTCTCTCAAATAGAATCCTAAATTATCCAAGAAGCTTTCTCCAATTCCCTTAATTTTAGTGCCTTCTTTCTGACATTTTCCTTAATTATCACGTGTGTGTGTGTGTGTGTGTGTGTGTGTATCTTGTTTGTCTATAATTTGTTTACATCTCCCTTTCCCCTCTCCGACTACAAGTTCCTTGAGGGCCTTTATTTTCTGCCTTTCTTTGCATCCTCAGCACTTAGTACCACTCCTACCACATAATAGGCCCTCAAGAAATGCTAGCTGAGGGACTTGAATGCACTGTGCTTGGGACTAAGGCTACAAATGGAAGAGATGAGATTGACTGAACTCCCCAAAAGGTCATATGAAGGTTTTAACTCCACATCAGAGCAATGTCCCATAGTCATCTTAGGGTCAGTAGCAAAGCAGATGTCAATAAGTTTTCCTTAATATGGATTTGTTATAGTCAGTGTCTAAATGAGAAAATAATGAGAAGGGACTTCAGTGGTAATTTAGTTCATCTCATTCCTGAAAAAAATCAAAACAAAAACATCCCCCCTGTAAGATGTTTGACAAATGCCCATCTAATGTCTGTTTCAAGACCTTCAAGTAAACAGAGCTCACCACCTCTACATAGAGTCTATTTGAGGCAGCTGCAATTGCCAGGAAGATCGTAGTATCCTCCTATCCCTCACAGTATCCCTTATTTAGTAATGATAACAATCAGCCGTGGCCATCACCGAAGAACATTCACATACATATTCCAGGCACTGTGCTGAATGCTCCACAATTTATCCCCACAGTTACTCTATAAGGTAGGTGTTATTATGATCCCATTTTACAGATGAGAAAACTGAGGCAAACAGAAGTTAAGTGACTTGTCCAGTGTCACACAGCTAGCATCTAACTGAATCTGAATTCAGTTCTCCCTGACTTTATCCACAGGAACATTTAGCTATCCCTAACAGTAAGTGCTTAATATATTTGTTTATTTCTTCATTAATTAATTTAAAATGTATGTTTACACACACAGTATATATGTATGTAATTTGAAATATACATATGTATGTGTAGGAAAACACACACATAAAATATGCATATGTATATATATGCATATGTTTATATCTCTCAGATGGACAGAAAAGAAAAATAGAATATTTAAATAGTCTTATCTTGGAAAAAGAAATTGAACAAGTCAAAGTCATTGAACAGGTCATAAGATTCCTAAGAAAAAGTCCATAAGACCATATGGATTTATAAGTGAATTCTACCTAATGTTAAAGAACAGTACGTCCCAATAATAAATTATTTGAAAAAAAAGAGTCCTACCAAATTCTTTTTATGACACAAATATGATTCAGAAATCTAAACTCAGGGAAAGCAAAAACAGAGAAAGAAATCTATTGGCCAATTTTCCTATTGAATGTTGATGTAAAATTAAAATGAAATGATAGTAAGAATACATCAAAATATCATGGAGATCTCACACTATTACCTGGTGAGATTTATACTAGGAAGACAGGACCACTTCAATATTAGAAAATAAGCATAACTGACCATATCAATAACAAAAGCAACAAAAATTATATCACCATATTGCTAGATACAGAAAAAGCTAAAATATAATGTCCATTTCTGTCCAAAACACAGTAAATAGATCTTTAAAATATTTGAATAGTATTTTATTTTTTTCCAAATACATGTAAAGATAGTTTTTAATATTCATTTTATGAATTTTGGGGGTTTAAATTTTTCTCCCTCTCTCTCTTACCTGTCCCAAGACAGCAAGCAATATGATTTACATTAAGTATGTGCAACCCTCTTAACTATATTTCTAAGTGGAACTTAAAAAAAAAAAAAAAAGATGAGCATCATCTATCTAAAACCAAGAATGAGCATTACCTATAGTAGTGATAAACTAGAAGCCTTCCCAGTAAGATCAGAGGTGAAACAAGGATGCCTATTATCACCACTATTATTCAATATTGACTAGAAATGATAACTATAACAATAAGAAAATAAGAAGTTGGAAAACTAAAAGTAGACAATGAGGAAACAAAACTATTACTCTCCACAGATGATATACTGGTATAATTTACTTAGAGAACCCTAGAGAATTAAAAAAACTAGTTGAAACAATGAACAGCTTTAGCAAAGTTAGAAGTTATAAAATAAATCCATAAAATCATTAACATTTTTATATACCACCAGCAAAATTGGATAGGAAGAGATAGAAAGAGAAATCCCACTTAAAATAATTGCATGCCTTATAAAATAACTTGGGAATCTACCAGGCAAGATTATATGAACTAAATGAACACAGTTACAAAACCTTTTGCACATAAATAGCAAGATTTTAATAACTGGAAAGTTTTTTGTGCTCATGAATAGTTGAAGCAAATATAATAAAATGACATTTCTACGTAGATTAATTTATTTATTCAGTGCCATACCAACCAAACCACCAAAGAATTATTTTATAGAGCTAGGAAAAAATAATAACAAAATTCATCTGGAAGAACAAAATGTCAAGAATATCAAGGGAATCAATGAAAATAAATGTTAAGGAAGGTAGCCTATTAGTTTCATATTTCAAATAATATTGAAAAACAGTAATCATGAAAAGAATCTGGTATTGGCTAGGAAACAGAGTGGTGGATCAGTAAAATAAATTAAATACAAATATATAGTGCTAAATGATTGTGGCAATCTAGTTTTTGATACACCCCAAAATCCCAATTTGGGGGCAAAAACTCATCATTTGACCAAAAATTTGCTGGGAAAACTGAAGTAGTTTGGCAGAAATTGGGCATAAACCAACACTTCATGCTGTATACCAAAATAAGTTCAAAATGAATAAATAATTGAGACATAAAGGGTGATATCATAAGCAAAAAGTAGAGCATGTAAAAATGAATGGTACCTGTCAGATCTATGGATAAGGAAAGAGGTTATGACCAAATAAGAGATAGAGAGAATCATGGGAAATAAAATGGATAATTCTGATTATATTAAATTAAAAAGAGTTTTTACACAAACAAAATCAATGCAGGCAAAATTCAAAAGGAAACAGGGAAAATATTTTTACAGTAAATTTCTTTGATAAAGGCTTCATTTCTTGAATATGCAGGAACTGAGTCAAATTAATAAGAAAGAGCTGTTTCCTAACTGATTTTCTAAACGATCAGAGGATATGAACAGTTAATTTTCAGGCTATATGTAGTCATATTTTTTAAAAAATGCATTAAATCACTGTTTATTAGAGAAATGCAAATTAAAATGTCCTTAGATATCATCTCATACCTGTCAAATTGGCTAACATATAGGAAATAAAAATCATAAATACTGGAAGGAATGCGAAAAAATTGGAATAATAATGCAATGTTAGTGGAATTGTGGACTGGTTCTACCATTCTGGAGAACAATCTGGAACTATGCCCAAAAGCTTATGAAACTTTTCATACCCTTTGACACAACAATATCCCTACTAGGTTTACATCTCAAAGAGATTTAAGGATCTATGTATACAAAGATATTTATATTATAGTAGTTCTTTTAGTGGTAGCAAAGAATTAGAAATTGAGGGTATGCTTATCAATTGAATTGCTGAGCAAGTTGTGATACATGATTGGGATGGAATACTATTGTGCTATAAGAAATGATAAACACAATGGTTTTAGAAAAGCTTGGGAAGAATTATATGCTCTGACGCAAAGTGAAACAAACAAAATTAGGAAGATATTATACACAGGAATAGGAATATTGTATGGATGATCAACTATGAAAGACTTAGTTGCTTTGATCAAGAGAATGATCCAGTACAGTTCCACAGGACTCATTATGAAAAATGCTATCCACCCCCAGAAAGAGAACTGATGGACTCTGGATACAGACTGCAGCACTTAAAGAAATTTCTTTATGCTTCTTGCTTTTTATTTATCACATAGTGATATGGAAATAAGTTTTGCATTACTTCACATGTGTATCTGATACTTGCCTTCACAATAGATGAGGAAGGGGCAGTAGAACGGGACAGCATAGAGAACTCAATTTTTAAAAGTGAAAAACAAAAGAGGGAAATATGTTCATATTAGTATACATACATAATAACATGTGTGCACATGCTTATATATACATATATAATATGCAAAACACACACATGCTCCTAGGAAGATTTTTCCAATTTTTTTTTCCTTTTGAAAAGTTGTAGAAGACAGCAGTTACATCAAGTTAGATTCAATTTCTTTGGAGGACATTTTAATCAAAACTTGGTAACAGCAGCAAAAATATGCAACTGTTGCAGGTACTGGTGTGGAAAACTTTGTATCTGGATTAAGGGAAACAGCCCCTCTAGATAAGATGAGCAGCGTCCATACTGTTGTGTGTGCCACAGGGAAACTTTAAGTGCCAGAGAGCCTCATGATCGCTGATCACTTCCTTATATCTATGTATCTATGGAATAAGCAAATAAATACACATTTGTGAAATTTAATGATTTCACAATCACCTAAGTTAGCCATTATCTGAAGAGATCACCTTTTCCATCATAACCAATATGAGAACAGATACATATTGTTTTATTTCCTTCACACAATCTACCTTCCAGATAAATACGATTACTTCTTATTCCCAATAGGGACATTTACTGTTTATCTCCTGCCTCCATGGCTTTCCATAAGCTATTCCCCTTGCCTGGAATACACACTCTACTTGTTTATCCTTCACACAACACTTAGCTTCTTTTAAAGCTGAGCTGTCATGAAACCTTGAGATTACATTGTATGTTCTTTATATTTTCTCAGCTGTATGTCGGTGTCTCCTCTAATAGAAGGTAAGCTCCTGGAGGGCAGAGATGCTTTCATTTGGGGCTTTATTATTCCAGAATTTAGTGCAATAACTAATAAACAAGAGGTGCTTAATTAAGGCTTACTAATCAAATGATTCACAGGAAAGTGGTGAGGAAAGTATTTTGTCAACCTTAAAGTGATAGAGAAACTGAGTTTATCGGTTGGGTAGAGAAAGAAAGAACATTGGAATCTGGGGGTAAAAAGCCAGATCTACCACTAACTGCCTCTAGGGTCACTAATTGTCACTGAATGTCTCCAAGCCCAAGGTATTTTTTTTTTTGGGGGGAGGTTGCCTATAAAATAAGGAGAGAGAGACTAAACAACCTGTAAAGCTCTTCCCCCTCTTGGTAGGATCTAGTTCAGTCATTATTTCAATGTGAAGACATTTTTTAGAAAACAACTAAGAGAATCAAAATATAACTAAAAACAGCAAAGCAATTTTGATCTCCAGAAGGCAAACATTCAAACAGTTGGAAATGGACACTGGAAACCAAACAGGCTTTGACGGCCTCTTGAGTCATATGGTATTTCTACGGGTCCCAAGTTACTAATCCTAACCGGAATGGCAGAAATCTCCTAATCCCTGCAGCATCAAGCACCAGATATTCATTTGGTCATTACACCTGTAAGAAAAGTTCACTTTTCTGTCATTTAATTGGGTTAAATGGCTGAGCCTATAGTTAGAGATGATGAAATGTTGTACACAGCCAGCCACTCCAAATGGCAGAGTGCTATTTTACTAAGGAGGCACTGTGCAGATTTTACAAGTTTATTTAATTAGCAGAGCTCTAATTTAGAGATAAGTGTCAGAGACAGACTTCAGGGACTCCGATTAAGACAGTCTCTGACTTCCAGCCATTTCCTACAAGCTAAATCTAAAGATAATGCCATATCATTCAGACAAATGGTTGAAATGTTCTCTTTCCCCGAATGCTCAGATAAGAGATTGATGACAAATGGTTAACTCTGATATAAGTCGGGAAAAATTCTTGCATTATTATATAATTTACTATTCTACTTCAAGTTTGGATATTGACATTTTTGGATGAATGCTGTTCATTTCTTTGCGAAAAACCTGTTTGGTTCACTTCATTTTTTAATTTATTTTTTATCTGTTTGTTTTTACCAGACCTGTGACTTCATTAGTAAGGGAACTTCTTAGCCATAAATTCTCTTTATCAGCATTATCTAGAACGAAAGAGTCATCTAGGGCACTGAAAAGTGATCTACTCAGGTCCGATCCAGTTTCTGAGACCAGTTTCTACCCATTCTACCATGCTTCCTCTTTTCAAAGGAGACATCCATAAGCACGCCACATATAAGGAATATTAGGTACAGATCATATCATGGAGGCTCCATCAGGCCATATTGAAAGAGTTGGCGGGGGAAGGATGGAGCAGGAAAAAAATTGAGAAATATTCTGTGAATCTGGGAAAATTAGCATTTATCACTCAAATCAATACCATATAATGACAGGCAGAGCCAAAAAGGAAATCATCTCTGGAAAGGTATCATATCCCAACTCTTGATAGTTCTGACAACATGGGAGTGTATGAGTATACAAAAAAATTTGATTTACTCAAATGAGAGGGTAGGAGATGGAGAAAAAAGTATGTTAATTTCAATGAATAAATGGATATGTGTGACTTATTTTAAGAATAATTACTCAGATGCAAGTGTATTTCAATCTAGAGACTCCCTTCAATGGAAAAATAAATCTAGACAGTAAAAAGTATTACCTTGGACATCTAAATTGTATTTGTCCTTTTTTCTTTCTTTTTTTGGATTGGGTCTAAGGAACCATTTCTTCTATAGGAGAAATCCCAAGTATGGAAACTCTTTTTACACATCCAAGTCAACATTTCTGCAACTTAGAGATTTAGAGAACTGCCCTGAGAAGGTAATTCATTTACCCACAGTCACACAGCTAATGTTTTACAGCAAGAATTAAACCCAAGTCTTTCTCCAAGGTCAGCTCTATAGCCATCACATAGCCATTCTTAATGTTTTTGTCTGCTATGAACCCATTTTGCAGCTTGGCAAATCCAAAAGATTCCCTTACAGAATACATTCTAGTTCATTTTACAGATAAAGAACTGAAGCAAACAGGGCTTAAGTACATGACTTGCTGGATCACACAGCTAGGAAGTGTCGAAGGCCAGATTTGAACTCATGAAGATGAGTATTCCCGACTCTGCGTCCAGTAATCAGTCCACCATTCCACCAAGTTAGCAAATGGAACACTTGTAGAAGATCTTCAAATGGGAATTCCTTTGTAGGATGGACTAAATGCCCTCTGAAATCCCTTCCAGTTCTGAGATTTGGAAAGTCTATAATTATAAATTTAAACGGAAATAGTAGCTCCAAAAGCATAGAATGGCTTAGCAGACATGGTGCTGATCAAATCAGAAAAACCTGAGTTCAAATCCAGCCTTGGATACCTACCTACCTATGTGACCCTTTGCAAATCACTTAGCCCTGTCTACCTCAGTTTCCTCATCTGTAAAATGAGGATAACAACAGTACCTCCCACCCAGGATTGTGGCGAAGATCAAATCACGTCATTATTTATAAAATGTTTTGTAAATCTTAAAGTTCTATATAAATGTTAACTATTATTACTATTATTATAAAGCATAATCATTCTGAATCCTCTTCTACAAATCAATTTTTCCAACATTTGAAAAGAACTAGATTATCTACCTCAAGTCTTCTCCAAACCAAACACTCTCATTCTTATTAACCATTCCATGTACAATACGGTTTCTAGAATTCTTACTACTCTAACCAGCTTTTTCCAGAAACACTACAGCTTGACAATGCCCCTTCTAGAGCATCATGTCCAGAACTGAGTCCAATGTGCTCCCGGTGTTATGACGTGGGAATGGACCATGGATTTTCTCTACATTTGCTTTTTAGCATTTGCTGAGCCATGGGTCTGCCCCATTAACATTAATATTAGTTCTACTTGAGAAATTTCCCCATCCCTTAACGCATCCCACTTCAGAGAGCTGGCCAACTGCACACAGGGCCCAGTCACATCTGCTAGCCTACCACCAATCAGGAACCAAAAGCTGCCGCAGTTCGCAAGGGAGAAGCTGGCAAAGAGAGCTTCAGGAAATGAGTGAGAAAGAGCAACCATATTAAGACATCAAAAATAATGAAATCCAAATCCAGGGTCCCTGAAATGCTTCCTTGTTTTCATCTGGCAGTACAGTGTCATTATAGACTTAATTACCGTGTGCTACTACTGATCACATTATCATAATTAAGGCTAAATACAAACACTCATTACCATTGCTTTCTCTCATAGCATTCCAAAAAACATTTCTTTGGAGTTGAGGTTTTCTGCAACTGCTCTTGGCCTGAAGGTAACTTGTTTGAATAGTTTGCCAAAGTTTTTAAGAGCTATTCTAAAACCATGGAAAGCATTTTCTTTTGGGAAGAGAGGGGGTATATTGCTATTTCTCTATTTTCAAAGCAGATTAAAATATTTTGAATCATATGTAATCCTTATTTAAAGTGAAATTTGGGTTCTCATTAAAGAAACGTACATACATACATATACACACATATATAAAACTACATGTATGTGTATTTTAATATGTAATTTTAATAATTTCAGATCTATAGAAAATTATATACAGGGTAGATGTGCCTACCCCTACACTGATAGAAACTGAAAAGTGAAAATTGTGCTTTATGGAAGTTTTCAAGGGCATCGATGACAGCAACAAAAGGAACATAGTGGGTTTACTAACCTTAAACCAAGCAAAGTCAACTCAACTGCTCATGCCCTTTAACTCTGAGACCTGAGATTCTGCAACCATTTATGTGCTTGAAGAAGTTTGTAGATCCACAGGCTCAGATAGACTAAAATATTCACAGCAGGTTTTGTGACACGACAGCACAAAACTGGCCACAAAGTAGGTGGTCATCAATTAGAGAAGGGCCGGTTTGCTTTATATATACACAGATATAGAAAAGAAAATATACAAGGTATTTAAGCTAACAAAGTTTAAAACAACTAAGATTTGGGGACATGGTCTTTATACACACATATACTCTACACACACACACACACGCACACACACACATATCTACACACACACACATTGAATGTGTATACACACATATATTACATTTATATGTACATATACATATGTGCGCACATGCACATATACACAATGATGTCCCAAAAGTATAAGTTTTTAATAGGTTAAACCTCTTTTATATCATATATATATGTATGTATGTATGTGTATACATACATATACACATATTTGTATGTCTGTAAGTATATACATATATAGGATGTGCCAATAATCTTAAGTTTTAATCATTTAAACACCCTTTATCTCTTATATAGTCTACCATCTATCTGTGGTATGTATGTGTATTTATATGTATAAATGTATATACAAAAGTTTCAAGTCTTAATGGAGTTTAACATTCTAATAGCATAAAATTTTATAATCTCTTCTTTACTGATTATACAACTGTGTTTATATGTGTATATACCCACATATATATTTATAGATTTGTATGTCTGTTATATATGTAGATACATGATGTCCCAAAATTCTTAGTGCTATTTTAAGCTTTAATTGCTTAACCACCTTGCATTTATTCTATATTTTAATATATATCTGTGTGAATGCCATATGTATACATACATACATATGTGTATGTGCATATATATACATATATACATATACATATACATATATATATATATATGTATGTGTGTGTATATACATACATATACACATATTTGTATGTCTGTAAGTATATACATATATAGGATGTGCCAATAATCTTAAGTTTTAATCATTTAAACACTCTTTATCTCTTATATAGTCTACCATCTATCTGTGGTATGTATGTGTATTTATATGTATAAATGTATATACAAAAGTTTCAAATCTTAATGGAGTTTAACATTCTAATAGCATAAAATTTTATAATCTCTTCTTTACTGATTATACAACTGTGTTTATATGTGTATATACCCACATATATATTTATAGATTTGTATGTCTGTTATATATGTAGATACATGATGTCCCAAAATTCTTAGTGCTATTTTAAGCTTTAATTGCTTAACCACCTTGCATTTACTCTATATTTTAATATATATCTATGTGAATGCCATGTGTATACATACATACATATGTGTATATATATATATATATATAATATATATATATATATATATATATATATATGTATATACTGTCCAAAAGGCTCAGTAAAGTTTAAATAGCCTGAACACCTAGTGTCTCTTAAAGATTTAGTTTTATATCCATGTATAACATTATAATATATACATGTATGTCTGAAGGTAATATGTATATATGTCTTAAGAGTCTTAATAAAGTTTTAAGTTTTAATAGCTTAAAATAGCTTTAAAACCCTATCTCTTTTTTTTCTTCTTCTTTTTTTAATTATAGCTTTTTATTTAGAAGTTACATGCATGGGTAATTTTTCAGCATTGACAATTGCCAAACCTTTTGTTCCAACTTTTCCCCTCCTTCCTCCACCCCCTCCCCCAGATGGCAGATTGACCCATACATGTTAAATATGTTAAAGTATAAATTAAATACAATATAAATATACATGTACAAACAGTTAATTTGCTGTATAAAAAGAGTCAGACTTTGAAATAGTGTACTATTAGCCTGTGAAGAAAATCAAAAATGCAGGTGGACAAAAATAGAGGGATTGGGAATTCTATGTAGTGGTTCTTAGTCATCTCCCAGAGTTCTTTCCCTGGGTGTAGCTGGCTCAATTCATTACGGCTCTATTGGAGCTGGTTTTCAAATCAGTTCTCTTATAGATTCTGTTATTTCTATGTGTTTGTGTATGAGAGGAGAGAGACAGACAGAGACAGAGAGAGACAGAGACAGAGACAGAGAGAGATGACAGAGTGTTTCACTGTCACAGGACTTAACTTGGCCACCTCTCGGGGATACTGACTAGAGAAGGGCACCTGCAGCTGAGCTGCTGAGTGCCCAGGGAGGCCCGGGGATCTGCCAGGGCTGCCCAGCTACTCCGCAGCAGATATGGTATTCTCCAAGACAAATGAGCCGGGAGCCACTTTTTGACTCTGCTTTTCCACACGGATCTAACCGGGGGAGGTAAAATTGGTTGGAGGAACATGACTCGGACTGGCTGCCTCCTTGGCTGACTGCATCCTCCCAGATTTGACACCACTAAGTGGTCATGATCCCCATCCTCCCCAACGTGGCCCGAGAAGCTAGATCTGCGCAAAGTTTGAGGTTTCAAATGCGTATTTCCAGAGAAGTTGGGATCTCCCTTCCTCTCGACTCTGTTCATTAAAAACCCTTTATGATGCTCCAAAGGCATCGATATCCCAACATCCCCGCCGACTCTCTGAAACGAAAATGCATCAGAGGTGATGAGGATGGGCCTGCAATAAAACCCCCGGCCATCCCGAGGAAGGGAACGGAAGCAGGGACAAAGGAAGGGGCTGCTGGCTGCATCCTGATGAATCCCCACATTCTCAGGGGTTGGGGGACGGGGAGAGCGGGGAGGGGGCCTTGGAGAAGCACAGGGCGGGCTGAAATCACTTCCTGTCTCAGCAGATTGTCCCACTGTACATTTGCAAAGTCCTCAATAATTCCATTATCCAATTAGAGAAGGAAATCCACAATATTATCAGGAGGAAATTAGCCTGGTGGTTGCTATTTCCCAGATCAAATAAGACACAGGCCTGTCAGCTGCCAAGTGCGGTGACCTCTCTTGGAAACGTGGGAAGTTTCACTACGGGCTTGGGCCACGTCTGGATGGACAAAATCTATCTGCACAGAAGAATCCCTGCCCCCACTCTCAGCAGCCCCAAACCTAACAGTGGAGCAGGAGTAAAGTTAACCTGGAACAGGAAGGAAAGCTTGCATCTCCATAGTCTGCTAAAATTTACTTACAATGTACTTCAACAAAACCCTGTCTGCCCTTATTTCGAGGATGACTTCATGGCGGGTATCTTGACTTATGGGTGACTCCCAGAATTAAGTGAAACAGAGGTGGTTAACCTCATATTTTCCTCTGAGTCATAGAAATCCATTGGCAACAAGTTAGGATGACTGATGATGGCCCAAGATCCAGGAAGTGACCTTGGCTTCTGCAATATCTGACAACTCTCTAAGTGCTCCACTGTGTCTGGTTCAGCCGCCTTCATGGCCACTGGAAATTGTTCTCACCTGCCCACTCTTTCTTGTTTTTCCTGAGGTAACTGGGGCTAAGTGACTTGCCCAGGGCCTTACACCTAGGACGTGTTAAGTGCTGGAGCTCACATTTGAACTCGGGTCCTCCTGACTTCAGGGCTGGTGCTCCATCCACTGTGCCACTCAGCTATCCCATCTGCCCATTCTTTTGGGGAAAATCTTTATATACTTGGGGTAGACACTCCACTAACTCACTAATAGGTTTGAGGTCTTTAGGTAACCACAACAACCCGGTGAGTAATTCAAGTCTTAATAAGCCCATTTTACAGCTTGGAAAACTGAAGCCCAGAGCAGGGAAGAGAATTGGCCGGTCACACAATTAGAAGGCTAAGATTTTAACCCCAAACTCTTTGTTTATATCTCTAGCCAGTCTTACTCTGACCCAAAATGAGGAGACCAAAGGTTTTCCATATCCTTTTCTCGTTGCCTTCACCCTTAGAAAACAACACCCTTTTAGTTTCTGAAGAAACAGAGTTTTAAATTCAGAGTTCTCAGGAGTTCAGCCAACTGGCCCCATTAGCCCTCTGTCCTGGTGGCAGAGAAGCAGAAAGGCTGATTATTCTCTGCTGTAGGTGAAGAAACAAACCTGTGCTGGTGAAATGACGAACGGTCATTTACAACAGTAATCCGCGGGTCCTGGGATCACAAACACATGAAGAACTTGGAGGACCCACAAGTCCAACCTTCTAATTTCAGAGAAGGATAAAGTGCCTCGGGTCCTGGGGAGTCTGAATCCAGGTTCCGTTATACTCTGCTCCCTTCAGATGTGTTCCCAAGAGCATGGATGTTTGTAAAGGCTGTTGGTTGGATTCCCCATCACTACCCAGTGCCTAAGAGAATCAAGAAGCTCAGAATGGGAGCTAAGTCCCTAAATGCCTCCCAGACCCTGCTTTTACTCCAGTTTCTGGATACTTTGCCTCCTGTTGCAAACACAGCAGATGCTTCTCTTGAAGCCCTACTAGCCAAAGCAATACCTGGTACAACCGTTATACATAATTAAACGCCCGCTCCTCTCCCAATTGATCAGCTTCTAAGCACCAGAGTCTAAGGTGAAGCAGGGATAGACAGAAACTAATTGGCAGAAGCCACACATCCCAATGTTCTCTCCCTTTTGGATAAACAGCTTATCAGTCGTTTTGTACTTCTGCTGTGAAAGATCTCCTCAGAGGAGGGAGACCAGAATCAGCCACAATTTGCATCATTCTGCAAGCTGAAATCCACTTGGGACTTACTCCTCCTCAATACCCCATGGCTCTGGTTGGAAAGGTGGGGAGGGGGGAGCTTGTCCCTTCTTTTTTTGTGTGTTGTCTTCCTCACTAGATCCTTGAGGGCAGGGATTGTTCTATAGCTTTCCTGTACCCCTTTAGCACAAAACCTGGCACATAGTAGGTGCTTTATAAAAGTTTATTGACTGACTCAAATTTAACCATGAGATTCTGAGAATCAGCTTTTGGAGAAATATTTGACAAAAATGATATTTCATTCCAGAAGATGGTTTTCAAAAAAATTGATGGCCCAATAATTAGTATTTTCTCTAAAAATATTTGCAATTTTAACGGACTGGAATCATAAAGAGAATCAACTGTATGATTTTGCTGAGAAAGTGAGGTGCCAGTGAGGAACTTCCTCTACAGATGCAGCTGATTCCTTGTCTGCATTTTAATTCTCCCAGTGAATTGTTTGGGACCCTAAGAGGTTAAATGAGTGGTCCAGGGACACATGGACACTATATGACAAAGGACGGACTTGAATCCAGGTTTTCCTGACTCCACAGCCGCTGTCAATCTGTTACACCAAGCAATAGTTCAACTGTCACGTTTGGCAGCCAAAAGGGCTGATCAGCCTTGGGCAGCAGCAGGAATAAGGCAGTGGTTGTCTGCTTACCATGGCTCTGGTCAACTGCCACTGGGAGTATTTGCTCCCTTCTGGGTACCATATTCTAAGATGCTGATAACCTGAAGAGCATCCAGTATGGACAGTCAGGAAGATATAATGCCTGAAGTAAAAATCTGTGAAAAAGTTTAGGACTGTTTACATCAAGAAGAGAACTTAACGGAAGAAGCACGTGTGTGTTTATGTGTTCAATGTGTTTTTTTTTTTTTTTGGACTCTTCCCCATGTGGAAGAGAAAGCAGACTCATTCAGCTTGAGAGAACTCAGATTAATGAGTGGAAGCTGACCAGAGACAAATTTCAACTTACCTCTGGAAAACCTTCCCATCCTGTAGCAGCATCCAAAAGCAGAATTCATTACCTCAGGAAAAGATTCCCCTTCTTTGAAGATCTTCCATAAAAGGCTACGAAGATGCTTTTTCAAACAAACTTGTTTTGTTTTGCTTTATTTTTGAAAATGGTTTGCATTGTGACCACTGAGGTTCCTTACTCTGAAATTCTGTAATTCTATGGGTAATAGCTCTTCTACCGCAAGTCAAACCTTCCTAGCATGTTGGGAAAATTCTGTGCAGTCGTGGTCTAATTGTTTAAAAAACCCACTTATGTCTAGTTTGACATGTTAAAAATCTGCCAGAACCAGATTAAAATATAATTTATTTGACAAAATGAATAAAAACCCAAAAGAACATAGATTATGTTAATAGCTGGTTTTCTAAGACAATATGGTATCTGCAGGGATCCTTATGGATAGTTTAGTGTTCCCTGCTTCTGTTTCAAGCTGAAACCACATCTCTAATTTACTAGTTGATTAACCTTAGCCAACTCACTGGAATTCTCTGAATTTCATTTTTCTCATCTGAAAGATCAGGAAACTGGTTTTGTTTACTTCTTAGGTTCCTTCCAAGTACAAAATTTTGTGATTATGCAACTGCTCCTTGTGATATGGCTTTTAAAATTTTAAAACAAAATCTATTGATATATTTAATTTTTAAAAAATTATCTCTATTTCTCAAAATATTCCTCAACCCCTTTCAAAGAGCCATCCAACTTAACAAAACATTAAACAGAAGGGAAAACAATTCTGAATAACCAGCTAAGATGCTGAAAAAGTATGGCAGTATAGAGAGCTTTTCCTATCACCAATTTCCCTTGCCTGTAAAGAACAGCGGAGAGAAAAGGTGCCTTGTCACATCCCTTCTTTGGGGTCAACCTTGGTCTCTCTCATGTGTCTTCAAAGACATTATATTCATCAGTTCCTATAGCATAATAATATCCCATCACATTCACGTGCCATTATTTATTTAGCCAGTCTTCAATCAAAGAGCATCTATTCAATTTCCCATTACTTATGACTACATAAAAGCGCTGCTCTATTTTATTGTAAATGTTGCCTTGCTTTCTCAATTTGATCTCCACGGGCTAGATGCCTAGCAGTAAAATCTCTAAGCCAAATTATATAGATATTGGAATCCCTTTCATTACATAGTTCCAGAGAGACTTCTGGAATGGGTGGAACAATTCACAGCTCCACCACAAGGCATCCATCTGCCAGTCTTTCCACAACTTCTTCAACCTTAATTATCCTCATTTTGGGGGGTCTTGTGGCCAATTTGTTTGATATAAGACCTAGTCATCCTGGTTTGCATTTCTCTCACTATTACTAATTTAAAACATGATTTCATATGATTGTTAATAGTTTATGATCCTTTTGGGGACCGTTTGTTTATAACTTTTGGCCACTATATTTTATATATCAGATATTTAATATATTGACTCCTACCTTCAAGAGGAGACAGAAACAGGGATCTGGAAAATTCAAGCAATATCACAATTTTCCTTTCTTCTTTAGACAATAATGGGATTTTGTAATTTTTTTTTTTTGGGGGGAATAGGATTTGGTAACAGGGTAGTATAATAGCAGAGTTGGGACATCAACATCAGAGTTGAGACATCAGCTCCCTGGTAGGCCAGGAAATGAATCTGATTTTCTAATCTAGATATGCTACACAGCTAAGCCAGACTAAACTGCCAGTATCCATTCTCATCACCCCCCATTGGACCTATTTAACCTACCAGCTTCAGGGATGGGATAGGGAACTAGGAAAGAGAAAGAAAAAAGGATGTTTCCTCTCTTTTCTCCTACCTTCCAAGTTTTCTCACATCTGAAGCCTTCTAAGATCCCTCGAATGTGGTATAGTACAAAGAGGTGTGGAATTTGAGACCAGAGGAACCTATGTTCAAGTCCTGGCTTTGCTACTTTTATGGACAATGGACTGAATTTCTAGAAGCTTCATTTATTTTAATCAATTCAATGAGGTTTTTGAATTACAAAACTTCCAAGTTTCCCTCCAGCTTTAAATTTATAATTCTAGTTCTACCTTTTTTTCTTTTTAGATTCAATTTCAACAGAGTCAGTCACTGTAGACACTTCTCTCTCCTGGTCTCAGTTTCTTCACCTGTGCACTGGGAGTAGGAAAGGAAGCAGGAAAGGAAGATCCCTGCTAGCACCAAATTCCCTGACTTGTTTTTGGCCAATCGTTTTTCCTCTTTTATCTTGAAACTGAAAGGTAGAGTTGCGTGGTGGCAGGAGACCTGGATTCAAGCCCTGCCTCTAATACATACTACGAGAATACTTTCGGGACTCTAGGCAAAATCCCAAGATCATAAATGGCAGAGGAGCAGTTGATCTGCCCTGGGAGAGAGTCTCTCTCTAAGGGATCCCCTCACTCATAAAATAAACAAGAAAGTCATCATAAGTCTGTTTCTGATTCCTTCTGTGTGCTGAGGTTTCCTTTAATTTTTAACATTAAAAGTGGAGCCCTTTCAAACCACTAAATGAGCATCAGTGTGTAGCAACAAGAAAACTGAGATCCAGGGGCAGAATCAGGAAACCCTGACTGGAAGAACTGAATTCAAATTTAGCCACAGACACTGACTTAATCTCTGAATCAGTTTCCTCCACTGTACGGGGGAAATAATAGCACCTACTTCTCAGGGTTGTTATAACAATCAAAATTAATATTTGTAAAGCACTTAGATCATAGTAAATATTTAATAAGTGCTTATTTCCTTCCTTCCTACAGATCTCTCATCACCTTGCTGAATAACCTATAAAAAACCACTTCCTGAAGCAAATTCAATTTGACCAGTGCTGATTACATGCCTACTGTGTGCAGGACCATAAGCTAAGACAAAAATCAAATAATTCTCTCCCCCCAAAACGTGAATTCTACTAAAGGGAGACTAGTGTGGACAGGTAAACAAGGCAATCTGAGGTGGGAAAGAATGTTTGCAATTGGAGAAATGTGTGAAGGAAACAAGGAGAGAGGAAATCCTACGATGAGTCTACAGGGAAGACTGGGATTCTGCTCATGAGGGATAAAATAGGGTATTCTCAGCATGGAGGACAGTGTGTTCAAAGGCAGCTGGGAGATGGAATGGCCACGTTGGCTAGAATGTACAAGATACTATTTGAGCCTGAGTTTTCC
The DNA here is from genome assembly GCF_016432865.1 of Antechinus flavipes. Taxonomy (NCBI): domain Eukaryota; kingdom Metazoa; phylum Chordata; class Mammalia; order Dasyuromorphia; family Dasyuridae; genus Antechinus; species Antechinus flavipes. The sequence continues at coordinate 27,504,243 of NC_067402.1, forward strand.
TAATTGTAAGGCAATGATAACCACCAGGACACAGAATCAGGAGACATCTGGGTCCAATTCCTAACTCGGGCACTGTGTGGCTTTGGGTAATCTGCTTCGTCTCTTTGAGCCTCAGTTTCTTCACTTGTAAAATAGGGTCCATCACAGCAATAGTAGCTATCTCACAGGGTTACTAAGATAATCCAACAATATATAATGTCTGTAAACATTTTACAATCTTAGATTACTGTAAAAATGCCAGCTATTATTGAATTTGGATAATCAGTGAAGCATCATCCATCAGAAAGCTTCAAAGACATTTTTGGAACTACTTGACGATAATATCCTCTGAAGAAAAAAGTAATTCAAGAAGGAAAAATCTTAATAATGAGCATAAAAGTTTAATGATTTCTTTACTCAAGACTAGAAAGAGGAAGGCATCTTGATATGCCTTTAGTTCTGGATGAGGGAAAAGTATATAAAGTATATAAAATCACTACCATTGAGGTTTTGTTTTTGTTTTTCTAGACTGGGAATATTCTTCTAAGCAAAGAAAATAGGACTGGAGGAGAATCTGCCTTCAATTAACGTTCTTTGAAGTTGGGAAATAATTTTTTTTTTCCAGCCAGCATTATTTGTTATTGAAATGCTAAGATTTGTTACTTTGTTACTCTGAACTATATGTAAATATAGTTTATCTACATTCAATTGTATAAGAGTTTGAATTTCAATTTTGTCTCCCTCCCTGTCCTCTTTCCCTTTTTGCTTCCCCTTCTCCCTGCTCAAGAGAGCAATCTGATATAGGTTATACATGTACAATCATGTTAAACATATTCCCACATTAGTCACATTGAGAAATAAGAATCATAACAAAAGGGAAAACCACAATAAAAGAAAAAAAGAAAAGAAAAGAAAAACAAACAAAAAAAGTGAAAATATTACACTTTGATCTGCATTCAGCTCCACAATTCTTTCTCTTGATGTGGATAGCATTTTTTATCATGAGTCTTTTAGAACTGTTTTGCTGTATTGCTAAGTCGATCACTATCATCGCACATTATTGTGGTGACTGTGTACAATGTCCTCTTGGTTCTTCTCACTTCACTTACCATCAGTTCATGTAAGTCTTTGGGAAGTACATGTTTTGGAAGTACCTCCTCATATAAAGCTTACACATTTTGCGTGTGATTGGGTATTTTTTCCAGGCCTCATGCGCTTTATCTTTTTCTGTTTCTTCAGAAAAATGAAAATTCAGCAGAACTCTTAATGGCCTCCATATTTCAGTCTAATGGGCAATGTGCTAGTGCCCTGCCAGCCGCCCGGCTCCAGTGCCCATGTGGAGAACTGAACAGCTCCCATCCTCCTCTGAGCTAGAGCTACTGTGTGGTTTTGTTAAGATAGTAGCATTAACATTTAACAAGGTCTCTGGGCATAAAGCACTTTTATGAACACCTGCTGGAGAGCTTTATTTGCCTTAAAAAGTTTTATGATGGCAGTTCCGTTTTTCTGCCATGTTTTATGGGACTTGCTATAAATGATGATTGGGTTGTATTAAGCACCTCCAAATCCCCCAGGGCGAGCCAGCAGACCCCTGTCCCCTCCTTAGAAGAGGAAACAAAAATCGAAGAGGATGTGGAGCCTGCGAGAAGCCTGCCTGTGCCACGAGGAGGACAAAATGAATTTATCCCAGCATTAATTCACATGCAGCTATTGATGCAATGATCCCAAGATACAGGTGCAACATTGCTGGCTCTAACAACTTGGACCCAAATCATCGATTCCCTCTGATAATTCTTTTGGTGATAAGAGCATATTAGGTGCTTGTAGTGTGCTTGCAATGTGTTTTATTAATGCCCCGGATCTGACACCCAATTTGGAAATCGATGCTTATTTCATCATTTTTCTCTGAAGGGTTCTATTATTTACAATTGATTTAATAGAAATGAAAGACTTCCCATTAATAAGACCCAGCTGCTGACACTTCTCAGATGAAGTATTGAACTTCAAAAAGTGAATTAACTTAACCATCATCAAGACTTATTGTTTGATGTGTTTTGTGTCAAATTTAATGTATTTATAATTAGATTGCCAAAATAATGGTGCTCTTGTCTCATCCCCTCGCCAGCTTCAAGCCTTAGATATTTTAACATCTAAAAAGTTTGATTAGCCCCAGAAACTTGCATGAACAAAACCAGTCTCTGTTTGGGACTTGTTTTGTTATTCCGTCTGTTTGTTTAAATCTAGATCATTTCCCAAAACACCAAAGGAAAACATGTTTCCTTGTTCTGTCCCATTCTCACTCACCTCCACTTCTACCACCATCTCCCTCAAAATATGGAAGAACGAAAGCCAGTATGTAGAGTAACTTAGCACCTGAAAGATACGTGTTCAGGTCTTGCTTCTAACATCCATGAGCCGAGTCCCCTGAAGAAGAGAAACTCTCTCTGAAGCAATTCTGAAGCAATTCCCCAGACTTATCCACTAAATTAATGGGGAGAGGAAGGGAATGCTGTCTTTGTCTATAAAGGGCTCACTGCGCCAAAAAGATTACAAATTTTTTGCTTATTGGAGAAATACAAAAGATGATACTTGGTGATTGAAAGGAAAAATCAAACAAAACATTATTTTTAAAGGAAAAGGATCTATATGTATGAAAATAGTTATAGTAACTTTTCTCAGACAAAGAACTGGAAATCGAGGGGATGCCCATCAACTGGGGAATGGTCAGACAAATAGTTATATGTGATTATGATGGAATTGAGCTATCAGAAATGATGAGCAGGAGGCTATCAGAAAAACCTGAAAAGATTCCATGAGTTGATGCAAAACAAAATGTAATGGTCTTGTGATGAAGAAAGCCATCTGCACCCAGAGAGAGGGCCGTGGGGACTGAGTAGAGATTTTTTTGCTTTTTTTTGGTTGTTGCTGTTCGCTTGCATTTTGTTTTCTTTCTCATTTTTCCCTTTTGATCTGATTTTTCTTGTGCAGCATGATTTGTAGAAATATATATAGAGGAATTGCACGTTTAACATATATTGGATTACTTGCATATATCCAATATATGGATAATATACATTGGAAGGAGAGGAAAAAAATTGGAACACAAGATTTTGCAAAGGTGAATATTGAAAATGATATATGCATGTGCTTTGAAAAAAAAGCTTTATATAAAAAAGAAAAGAAAACAAAAAATCAAAGTGAAATATACTTCATACAAAGTGACAATAGATGATCAGCTGTGAATGAGTTGGTTATTCTCAGCAATACAATAGTCCAAGACACCTCTGAGGAACTTAAGAAAAATACTATCCATACCCAAAGAAAACTGATGGTGTCAAAACACAGATTGAAGCATACTTTTTACTTTATTTTTCTTGAGAGTTTTTCTGTTTCCTTTTTTTTTTTTTTTTGGTGATGGTGAGAAAGGATCTATTTTTCTTTCACAATATGACTTTTATGGAAATGTTTTATATGACTTCAGAAATAAGGTAGGATATAAGGAGGAATGAAGAGAAAGAATCTGTAACTCAAAGTTTTAAAAACAAATGTTAAAAATTATATATAGCTGGGGGAAATTAAAATGCTAAATAATGAAAAAAATGATTTTTTTGAGAAAGATCCACAATTTGATGCTACAGAATGGTGTGATACAGAATGATGATACAAAAAGGCATGTGGAAAATATAAGTACTACAGCAACAAAGAATTTTGTAAATTATGGAGCAATATATAAATGTCAACTATTGATATAAATTGATATAACAATTATTCTTCATTCTAACATCATGCATTGCTACAACACATCCATTTTGTTTTTAAATATTTCTAGAGAAAAAAAACACAAAGTTTAATTAGCGGGCCTAACCTGAGATAGAGCCCTGAACTTCAGAATAAGATGTCTCTAGTTCAAATCCAAGTCCTGTTTTATTCACTGCTTCACCCTGAAAGGCATCATTATGCAATGGAGAGAGTTTGAGACCAAGTCAGGAAAGATCTGGATTCAAATCTTGACTCAAACACTCAAATCTCCAAAGGATCAAAACTGACATTTTCACTACGGTCCACTGGACACCAAGGATATACCATGTGGTAAATGCACAATCAGTGAAGGATGGGATCAGTCTTGTGATAAGAGAAATGGGAACTAGGTAGGCCGGGTGCTGAATTAACATTCAATCAATCAATATTTATTAAGAGCTGACTGTGTGCCAGGAATATAAAAGGCCTTCCTGTTGGTAACCCCTTAGAACATGGGACAGACCCTCTGTGAAGACATGTGAGAAATATTAAATAACTCTGATGAATGAGGTAGCCGGCCATCTATGATGGAGGGAATGTTCACCTTGGTGAGAAGATGGCCATATGAAAGTACAATCACTTAAACATATGGTTTCCATGGTTGTGTGTGTGTGTGTAAAATGTATGAGGGGAAATCCATATTCACAAGACTTTTTCTAGATCCCTGAGGCTGCTAGGGATTACTTTAAATTAATTTAAATTTAAGGTATGTGAACTATGGTTCAGGCTAATAGAATTACAGCTCCCTGGAGGCAGGGAATAGTTCCTTTTTGTTTTTAAAACTCAGTGTTCAACACGGTGAGTTCCTGAAATATTTGTTGACTAACTTATTCCTTGGAGAGAGAATAGTGGTTTTTCTTTATTTTTCCCCCCATTGCATACTTTTATTTTAGAGAACTGGTCGTTAAATATTTATCAGGACACCCTTTGTTAGAAAGATTTCTGAATGTCTTTTCTAGTTCTAAAATCTTATACTAAAACATGTAAAATATCAAAATTAGAAGAATAAGAACCTACTTGGCTGTAACCATGGAAATGTATATCTAAAAAGCATGTTTCTTGTTATTTTTCTGTTACAATTATAGGTTTTTTTTTTCTTTTTTAATGGAAGACAAAGAATTCTAGACAACCAATTCACGTAACTACTCCCCAAGCTAAATGTTTGGTTAACACTGTAAGGGTCTGGTTAAGCAAAGTCCTCATTTTCTGGAAATCCACAGCTTTTAAATATGTAAAATGATTGAATAACCAGGAATAGTATATAGTAGTAGAAATGGAGTATATTAAATGACTCCTAATTTTATTGTTTGATGAAATAACCACTTAAATGATCCTTAAAATAAATAACCAGATTGAAGAAAATATGGTTAATTTTATTTAAAGCCCATAAAGCAAACAAGGCTAGTTTAAGTAAACTTTCCATCCACCTTGGATTCAGCACCACTCACTGAATGCATTCATCACACATGACCTTGTAAAAGCCTGTCTTTAAGTATTTGTGAAGTGTTTTTGCAAACCTTAAAGTACTATACAAATGTCAGCTGTTGTTGTTGTCATGATTATTATTTAAATTAAGGTCAGTCTCAGTCATACAGAAAAAATCCTCACCTCCAGCAAACAAACTTGAATGGTTCTGGAAGAAGGTGGGATAGGAGCCCACAACATCTACAAATCACGAACTATGAGGAAGAATTGACAAAGAACTGGGGATCTTCAAGAAATAAGAGGGAAACATGAGTTTATATTAATATTTTTAGGAGTTTTGGCTCGGTGCAACAATGGCTCGGTCCATTGCTCCAGAGGGCAAAACTGATCACTGGATTGAAGTAATAGGAAGACGTACTCTAGGTTCAATATAAAGAATACAACTTGGGGAAGCTAAGTGGAGCTACAGTGGATAGAACACCAGGCCTGGAATCAGGAGAACCTAAGTTTAAATATGAAATGAGATACTTAACATGTACTAGTTGGGTGATCCTAGGCAAGTCACTTAACTCCGATTGCCTCTGAAAAAAAAAAAAGACAACTCCCTCCCCCCCAAAAAAAAACTCCAAAGAACACATATTTACCAGGACACCCTTTGTCAGAAAGATTTCTGAATGTCTTTTCTAGTTCTAAAGAACACAAACTCCAAAGAACACAATTTTCTCACAATTGTCCTTTATTCAACTAGCTCCCGTAATTAGTAGTTTACTTATTATTAAAAGTATTTAAGTATGGATTGGATGAGCATCTATCAAGGATGATATGAAAATGATTTAAATAAATAATCAAAAATTGGGCTATATCATGAATTATCCTTCCTAAATCCAAGATTTTATGATTTGACAGCACTCAGAATAATAGTTAGGTAGCAAGCTATAATGGAAACAACACTGAAGTAGATGAGGACTGTTCTCAAAACTATCAAGAACTTAATGTATGACTTTGCACAAGATACTTACCTTTAAATGACCTCAATTTCCTCATCTGTCAAATAACAATAATAATAATGAAAATGATAATAATAATAGCTAGCATTTATAGAGAGCCTTAAGATTTGCAAAGTGCTTTACAAATACTCTTTCATTTTGTTCCCCAAACAACCTTGTGAGCAGGGTGTTATTATTGTCCCCATTATTCTTGGTGCTTATTTACTGACTGACAAATGAAGAAATTGAAGCAGACATAGGTTAAGTGATTTACCCAGGGTCCCAGAGCTATTAAATATGCCAGACTGGATTTAAATTAGGGTTTCCTACCTTAGGGTTCAACATTTTATCCCTTGAGGGTTGCACAATGAATTTCATTCAGGTAGCCAGCTAGACCCATTCTCAAAGAATATTTTTAAGGAAAAAGGACCCACATGTGCAAAAATGTTTGTGGCAGCCCTTTTTGTAGTGGCAAGGAACTGGAAACTGAGTGGATGCTCATCAATTGGAGAATGGCTGAATAAACTATAGTATATGAATGTTATGTTATATTATTGTTCAGCAGGATGATTTCAAAAAGGCCTGGGGAGACTTATATGAACTGATGCTAAGTGAAGTAAATAGAACCAAGAGAACACTGTACATAGCAACAAAAAGATTATATGATGATCAACTCTTATGCACATGGCTCTTTTCAACAGTGAGGTGATTCAGGCCAGTTCCAATGATCTTGTGATGAAGAGAGTCATATGCATCCAGCAAGGGCTGTGGGAATTGAGTGTGGATCACAATATAGCATTTTCACTTTTTTTGTTGTTATTTCTTATATTTTGTTTTCTTTCTCATTTTTTGATCTGATTTTTTTTGTGCAGCATGATATTTGTGGAACTATGTGCAGAAGAATTTCACATATTTAACATATATTGGATTATTTGCCATCTAGGGGAGGAAGGGAGAAGAAGGAAAAGATAAAAAAATTGAATCACAAGATTTTGCAAAGGTGAACATTAAAAATTATTTATGCATATAAATAAAAACCTTTGAAATAAAAAAGGAAAAAAGAATATTTTTAAATGCATATAATAAAATAGACACAATTAGCAGGGGAACAAATTATATTAAAATGTTTTTAAAAGTTCATAGGCCCAAAATTAAGATGCTCTTCCCTTTGCACATATTTAACCTATATCAGATGGTTTGATGTCTTGGGGAGGAAGGAAGTAAGAGAAGGAGGGAGAAAAAATTAGAACACAAAGTTCTACAAAACTATATTTACATATATTTGGAAAAACAAAATACTATTGCAAAAGCAAAGCAAAAAAGGAAAAGAAACTGGAAAAAAGAAGCCCTTCCTAATTTCTAAGATATCTTTAATCTCAAAATTTCCAGAGCAGCTCCTTTTCAGAGACAGTCTTACATATCTGCTAATATTAAATTATGCTTAATGATTTCATTTCTACCTTTGAGATCTTTTCATTTAAAATCCCATAAAATAATTTATATTTAATATATTTTAAAATACTTTTTTTAAATCGCATATTTATAAAGTATTTTTTTAAGGAAAATACCCTCTTAATGAATCATCCAAAGTCCCTTGAGTATATTCAAGATCTAACAGGAAACATATCTCTTTTGTTTAACAATAGATGCATTATTTTGGTCAGTCACTTCAGTCATGTCTGACTCTTCATGACCCCATTTGTAATTTTCATAGTAAAAATAATGTAGTGGATTTCCTTCTCCAGCTCATTTTACAGATGAGGAAACTGAGGCAAACATGTTAAGTGACTTAGCCAGGTCACATAGCTAATAGTGTCTAAGATCAGATTCACTCTCAGGAAGATGAATTTTCCTGATTGCAGGCCCAGCACTCTAGTTATTTTTGGCATGTAGCTACCCCAGATAGTGTGTGTGTGTGTGTGTGTGTGTGTGTGTGTGTGTGTGTGTGCGCATATACAGTGTTTGTGGAGCATGGGACTTGAGCTCAGGAAGAACTGAATTCAAATTCTGCCTAAAGTTGTGTGATTCTGGGAAATGGACAACCTCCTTCAGTCTCAATTTGTAAAATAAACATTATAAAAACATCTATGTCACAGAGATGCTGTAAGGATCAAACAAGACAATGCTCGAAGAAGACCTAAAAGCTCAATATAAATGCTTTCCACCACTGTCCACACACTATCCCCATTACTTTGGTCCCAAGATGCTCAGATTCTGCATCAGTACATTTCACATGTTGGCCCTAAAAATCCCTTCCAGTTATAATCTAAGATCCTGTGATCGTCACTCTCCCAATAAAAAGTCAAGCTTATTTATACCTTTCCACCTTATTATCATTACTGCTACCATCAGTATTTAAAATACATTTATAAGGAGCTTTAAGCTGTACCAACACTCTCTTTTATATTGTTTCTCTGCCCACTTTTTCTCACCTTTTAAGGTGCTTCTTATCTAAGAAGCCCTCAATGACTTCCAACCTCCTCCTCCACACTATTTCATAAGTCCTGGATGAATATCCTGGCTTCTCTGCATCCCAAGATTGTAAATAGTCCTGGATCAGTGACCAAAGGCACAGAATAGCAGAGGGAAAAATACAACGGGGGTCAGGCAACCTCTGCTACAAGGTGAGCTGCCTGAAACAAAGCCTTTCGCATTCTCTTCTCTTTTTGTTCTTCTGTAAAATGAAAAGGGTTAGCAGAAACAAACTCCAGGCTGCCCTTGAGATCTACAGGTCTGGTTTTTATTTATTTCACTTGCCCACTGCAGCTAGAAAATATTCAGGAAATCTTTGTGTGTTGACTGGATGGAAGGGGATTAGTGTCGATGAGCAAAAGGCATCTGCAATTTTAGCAAAGTCATGGAAAGCAGCTGGCCTCCCCCCTTCCTCCAATGGATTTGGGATCTTGTTGCTGTGAGTATTCTGTCTGAAGGTATGGAAAACCACTCTCCTAATCTTTATCATCTCATATGATTCATGCCCTCCCATAAATGCTGCACCCAGCATTGGAGATAGGAACCGAGGCCGTGGGATGCCCTTGAGCTGCCCTTCACTCTTTATCTTTTTTTTTTTTTTTTAATAATTTTTTATTGATAGAATGCATGCCAGGGTAATTTTTTACAGCATTATCCCTTGCATTCATTTCTGTTCCGATTTTTCCCCTCCCTCCCTCCACCCCTCCCTTCACTCTTTATCAATGAACAACTCTACTTCTGCATAATTTCTTACGTACTGTATAACATGTAGCCCCTCTCCTTTGCCCTTTCAATCCCCTACAACCTTGGGGCCTCAGGATTTGGGTATACCCCCCGTTCTCAGCCAGACAGCAACATTCCTCATCAGTATCAATGGCAGAGTATTTGACAGTTATCCAAGTGGTCCTGAACTTACAATCTCAACTTGTATCACCAAGAGTTCCCTCTATAACACTCTCTTCAGTCATGAGGTTTTTTATGAAGCATTTTTAAAATACCTGCCTATTGCTTTTGCTGCAAAGTTAGCGTTTCTTTAAAAAATTCTAAATCATTCATTCCCATATGGTGAGCAAATTACAATAAAATGAGAGAAATTGAGGTTCTTAAATTGCCACCTATCACATCTTCAAATAAAGTCTTCATGTCAGGGTTTGATCTTGCTGGGGTAAAAATGAAAAATTCATTTGTTCAATGGAAAAATATTTCAATCGTATATTCTTCATTTCTTTTGTCCTCTAAGTTCATACCACATATAGGAAAATTCATCCTTTTTTAGTTGTTTTTATGTACACTGGGTCTCCCTTGCTTATTCAGGCTGAAAGGTCAGTGGCTCCCAATAGGTCTGATAACTCCCATAACTGATCAGCACAAGAGCTTTGACCAGCTCTAATTCTAGCCTCTATTGGCTCTCCCCTCCCCAGCCCGTCTGGCAGCTTTCCATTTGGTAGAGATCACCATGGCAGTGCAGAATTTAATGCATTCACTCAATTAGCTTTAGCCCTAACTCAGCTCAAAACTCAAATTTAATCAATCTGCCAGCCCTGGGATCTTCAGTAGCAGCAATTCAACAAAACAGAAATGTTGCCACTGTAAAGTCTGCCAGGTTTATTCCTTAACTGGTCAGAAGATACAAACAATTTTTAGGGGAAAATTCAAGTTATCATCGATAGCCATCTGAAAAGGAAGCTCTAAAGTGCTAATGATCAAAGGAATGAAATTAAAATAACCCTGAGGTTCCATCTCACAAATATCAGGCTGGCAAAGTTGACAAAAAGGAAAAGTGACAAATGCTGGAAGGGGCAAAAAGCAGGTATATCAATGTACTGCTGGTGGAGCTGTGAACTGATCCAGCCATTCTGGAAAGCAATTGGAAACCCAAAGCTCTTAAATTATGAATAACTTTTGATGCAGAAATACTATTACTAGGTTTATACTGCCAATGAGAGGAAGAAAAAGTGATTTGACACATATATAAAAGCATAAAGCAGTTCTTATATGGTGGCAAAAAATAGAATTGTGGAGATACTGATTTTAATTGGGAAGCAATTGAACAATTTATGGTATATGAATGGGATAGAATACTATTTGTACTATAAGAGATAATGAAGGGAATGGCTTCAGAGAAATCTAAGAAGACTTGTATAAATTGATGTAAAGTGAAGTAAAGAGAACCAAGAGAACAATTTATATTTATATCAATATTGCAAAGACACAACAACTCTACCAAAAGGGAGAACATCAAGGCACACAAAAATATATGGATAAAAATATGTGGACACAACACTTTAGGTGAATATACTGTGGTAATTATCGCCTAAACTTGTACCTCTTATGACTTATGCTGGAATAATAATTTATCTTAGTCTCTATATGACCTGACTTTTGAAGGCCAGAAAAACAGAACAATCATAGAGTTTGGCGTTGGAAGGGGAAATAGATATAATGGAATCCTACCCCATAATTTCCATGTTCCTGCTTACCCAGAGAATCCTGCTGAAAGGATTCTAGAACCTTATACTTGGAAAGACTCTCAGAAGCCTTCTAAGCCAATCCAGACCTGAAGAGGTAGGCAGGATAGGAATAAGCATCATCATGACTAATATTGAAAAAAGGTCAAGAGACATATTTTCTAGGAAATTAATGATTCAATGAATAAAAGAGTTCAGTCTTACTCTCAAATGCCAAAGATCCAGATGGGAGGCTCACAATTTTTATGCCCTTAGAAAGGTGGGTATTTCTAAAGATTGCAATCCACTCTAGTAAGTTAATAATTAATGAGAAAACAACTGAATATGGTACTCTAAGGTTTGCAAAAATGTTTTATTATATTATAGAATAATATACCATATACAGTATGTTATTACATATTTTATTATGTTTTGATATATTGTATATGCCATGTTATCTACATTTATATTATCTTACATGAGGTAATGACAAATATTCTGTTAGATAAGAACCACAGGAAGTATCATCTTCGTTTTACAGATGAGAAAGGCACAGAGTCACAGAGAAGAGAAATCACTTAAACAAAATTAAACAGGTTGCATTGGGATTGGAAATCAGAAATCTGGTGACTCCAAATTCAAGGCACTTTAAGCCAATGTACTGAACCTTTATATTATTTTAAAGAAGAACAAGAACTCCACACTATCTTACCATGCAATCTGCAATTAATATACTCTAGTAATATTACTATCCCTCAGCATCACAGATCCAAGATTTGGCAGCTTTCAGTTTACCTCAGACAATTTCAGAAGCTCTCTGAGGAAGATGGCTCATTCTAGGATTATGTCAGACAATCCAAACCAAAAATATTCTTTCATAGCTCTCTAGAACATTCAGAGTTGAATGGGGGGGGGAGGGTTCTTTCAAGTCCAGAAAATACCATTTTGGGTAACAAATGAATACGTACATATACACAAAAATTATATGGAATTAGATGACTAGGTTAGAAATAAATATTTAATCATGATATGTTTGCAATTATATAATAATAAAATTACGCAACACTTAAAATGGCATTATACTTAATGTTAGGATAACAATGGACAAGCCTTTCTTCTAGGGTCCTTAGACCCGTTATCCATATTTCCTATCTATCTTTGCAGCTTCTTCCTCTCTCAAAAAAGAAACAACCTCCTATCTCCCAAACCTACTCATTCACTTCATTCTAAAAACGACTTTAGGATGATAGTTCTGGATTTTCTTCCTTGACAACTTTCAGCTGATAAAGCTGATTCATAAATTGGGAGGTGGGAGTGGGGTGGATGAGAAAGACTCAAAGATCACTCAACATAGCTTTTTGGTGAACAAAGGAATTAATAAGGACCAGCTTTGAACTTACCTCTGGTCTGTATATCTTGGAAGTCAGTCATAAGATGAGAAGTGTGGGATATTGTCTTTTTGTGGGCTTGATCAGCATCCTGTAAAAAAAGAATTTGGAAAAAAATTATTTAATATTGATATGAACAGATTCCCATTTGGAAGAGACTTTAATAGCCACCAAGCCCAATCTATATTTAAATCTGAAGTCCTTTTAAAACTTCCCTGATTCTCCTGAAGACTTCAAGTGAGAAGGAACACACCATATCTTTTAATTGCGGAAAAATAGAAACCATCAATAGATATGATTATTGGGGACTTCCAGTTTTATTCAAACAACCCATGTTTTGGGTCGTTTCATTTCTTTCATTTGTTTTCAAAGTGACATTGTTTACCGTCCCAGAAAGGGATCCACAAAGCTTCCTTAATGTCCTAATAACAACCTGTTGTGATAGGTAGTACTCTATAAACTCTGAAAAAGCTCGAGATATATATTTTTAGGAAATTAATGATTCTATTAATAATGCTAGCATGTTATTAATAAAAGAGGGCTCGGATGACAAAGATCCTCATAGTGAAAATCTCACAACTTATATGACCTTGGAAATTTGGGTATTTCTAAAGATTGCAATCAACTCTAGTTAGTTAATGATTAATGAAAAAACAACATTTATTAAGACTCTTCTATGTGTCAAACACTAAGCTTTACAAATATTATTTCATTTGATCCTCACAACAACTCTACTGATGCTATTATGATTCCCATTTTATAGTTGAGGAAGATAGTAAATTACTTCCCCAGGGTCACACTGTGAGTAAATATCTGAAGCCAAATTTGAACTCAGGTCTTCTTAAGTTTAGACTTCGAACTCTACCCACTGTGTAGCCAGCTGCTCCAGATGCTTTTTGGACAGATGCCACAGTAGAGATGAGAAGCAGGATGATGGAATGGTTAGAGAGCTGGCCACAGGAACAGAAAGGATTTGGTTTAACTTCACTCTTTGACCAATACACTCATGTGACCATGAGCACATGAGAATTTTATCATTGTGGGACCCTCCTATGATTAAGACGTTGATCTTCCAGCACTGGAGGGAGTTTGCACACTATAAAATCCCCATATGGATAAAATCACGGATCCAAAAGCAAAACAAACAAAACCACAATGAACAAAAACCACAGTTGCCATATGGAAGTGAAAGTCAAATAAATAGGGGAGTCATTTGAAATAAACAAGTCTTAACAAGATGAAGGGTCCTCTCGACAAAGAAATCTACATAGCTGAGACTGATGTCAAACTCTGATACCCGAACTCTCCCTGAAAAACTCAATTCTTGTGCCATAACTTTTAAATTCTAAATCATCTTTGATTTTAAGACATACTGGGGAGGAAAATTAATTAGGTTTTCTTAATTTTCCTTTTGGCAGGGAAATGAAATAATTTGCTTCAAAGAATCTCTTTAATCACCAGTTTATTTGATCCTAACTGCAAGAACATCAGCTCTAACAAAACAACTTAAGTCTGAATCCTCCACATGAGTGCAGCCAGGAGCATGGCCAGTGGGGGATGGGGAATTAGAATGCTGCTGACCTTGGGAAATTCATAACTCCTTCTGGGTACCAGTTCTCTAATCTATGAAATGGGAGTAATAATGCCTGTAGCCACAGTAGTGCTTGTAAAAAAAACGGCAAAAAGTCTTCACATCTTTCAAGGAACTCTGTAGAGAACAAATAACCTTTGATATAGCTCAGATCCCTGGAAGGAGCCCTTTAGAGGCCATCCAGCCCAGAGAATTCACAAGACTCGGCACTCGTGGTTATCCAGTGTTTGCTTGCGGAACTTCTCTGAGGGCAAACCACCAACTCCTGAGGAAGGCACTTTTGGACAGCTTCAGTGAGAGCAAGTTTCTTCTTCTATCAAACCCAAAACTATCTGAAAATTGATAGACTCTTAAGCACTGAATGGGCGTTGCCTTAAACTGAGACCTGGGACAGACCTTAACTGAAAAATGTCTCTTCATTAGGGGTCATCTCTAGTTATCCTCATCTATCCCCCGCCACTGACCTAGGATGGCTCTGGAGAGAAATGGAGGCTGCTTATCCTGCACAGGCCTGCCTCTCTTAGAGTCACTTCACTTGCAAGCCAAGGCTACGCTTTCTTAATGTCATGGTCCTCTTCGAAAATAGACAAACAACCACAACAAGGCTCCGAGTATAACAGACAGCCACAACAAACAACCGCAACAAGGCTCCAAGTGAAACAGACAAACAACCGCAACAAGGCTCCAAGTGTAATGGAGAAACAACTGCAACAAGGCTCCAAGTGTAACAGACAAACAACCACAACAAGGCTCCAAGTATAACAGACAACCACAACAAACAACCGCAACAAGGCTCCAAGTATAACAGACAAACAACCGCAGCAAACAACTGCAACAAGGCTCCAAGTGTAATGGAGAAACAACTGCAACAAGGCTCCAAGTGTAACAGACAAACAACCGCAACAAGGCTCCAAGTGTAATGGAGAAACAACTGCAACAAGGCTCCAAGTGTAACAGACAAACAACCGCAACAAGGCTCCAAGTGTAATGGAGAAACAACTGCAACAAGGCTCCAAGTATAACAGACAAACAACCGCAGCAAACAACCGCAACAAGGCTCCAAGTGTAATGGAGAAACAACTGCAACAAGGCTCCAAGTGTAACAGACAAACAACCGCAACAAACAACCACAACAAGGCTCCAAGCGTAATGGAGAAACAACTGCAACAAGGCTCCCAGTGTAACAGACAAACAACCGCAACAAGGCTCCAAGTGTAATGGAGAAACAACTGCAACAAGGCTCCAAGTGTAACAGACAAACAACCACAACAAGGCTCCAAGTATAACAGACAACCACAACAAACAACCGCAACAAGGCTCCAAGTATAACAGACAAACAACCGCAGCAAACAACCGCAACAAGGCTCCAAGTGTAATGGAGAAACAACTGCAACAAGGCTCCAAGTGTAACAGACAAACAACCGCAACAAACAACCGCAACAAAGCTCCAAGTGTAATGGAGAAACAACTGCAACAAGGCTCCAAGTGTAACAGACAAACAACCGCAACAAACAACCGCAACAAAGCTCCAAGTGTAATGGAGAAACAATTGCAACAAGGCTCCAAGTGTAATGGAGCAACAACTGCAACAAGGCTCCAAGTGTAATGGAGAAACAACTGCAACAAGGCTCCAAGTGTAATGGAGAAACAACTGCAACAAGGCTCCAAGTGTAACAGACAAACAACCACAACAAGGCTCCAAGTATAACAGACAACCACAACAAACAACCGCAACAAGGCTCCAAGTGTAATGGAGAAACAACTGCAACAAGGCTCCAAGTGTAACAGACAAACAACCGCAACAAACAACTGCAACAAGGCTCCAAGTGTAACAGACAAACAACCGCAACAAGGCTCCCAGTGTAACAGACAAACAATTGCAACAAGGCTCCAAGTGTAACAGACAAACAACTGCAACAAGGCTCCAAGTGTAATGGAGCAACAACTGCAACAAGGCTCCAAGTGTAATGGAGAAACAACTGCAACAAGGCTCCAAGTGTAACAAACAACCACAGCAAACAACTGCAACAAGGCTCCAAGTGTAATGGAGCAACAACTGCAACAAGGCTCCAAGTGTAATGGAGCAACAACTGCAACAAGGCTCCAAGTGTAATGGAGAAACAACTGCAACAAGGCTCCAAGTGTAATGGAGAAACAACTGCAACAAGGCTCCAAGTTTAACAAACAACCACAGCAAACAACTGCAACAAGGCTCCAAGTGTAATGGAGCAACAACTGCAACAAGGCTCCAAGTGTAATGGAGAAACAACTGCAACAAGGCTCCAAGTGTAATGGAGAAACAACTGCAACAAGGCTCCAAGTGTAACAAACAACCACAGCAAACAACTGCAACAAGGCTCCAAGTGTAATGGAGCAACAACTGCAACAAGGCTCCAAGTGTAACAGACAAACAACTGCAACAAGGCTCCAAGTGTAATGGAGAAACAACCGCAACAAACAACCACAACAAGGCTCCAAGTGTAATGGAGAAACAACTGCAACAAGGCTCCAAGTGTAACAAACAACCACAGCAAACAACTGCAACAAGGCTCCAAGTGTAATGGAGCAACAACTGCAACAAGGCTCCAAGTGTAATGGAGAAACAACTGCAACAAGGCTCCCAGTGTAACAGACAAACAACCGCAACAAGGCTCCCAGTGTAACAGACAAACAACCGCAACAAGGCTCCAAGTGTAACAGACAAACAATTGCAACAAGCTTCTAAGTGTAATGGACAAACAACAGCAAAAGGGCTCTAAGTACAGTCTGATAATCTTAACCCCCAAAGGGCTACCCACAGGCTGTAACCTCTTAAGGGAAGTGCAGTAAGTACCAGGGAAACAGCACTGAGCTCTGGGTCAGAGGAAGGGAACAATAACTCAGCTGGCCAAAGACTATCTCTCCATCCAGGGGCAAGTCACCATCCTGCCCTGGAGTTTCCTTATTTGTGAAAGGAAGGTATCAGATTATGTAATTTCTAAGCTACTTTCCAATTTAAAAATAATGATTTCTGAAAGGTTAGATTTTCTGTCCCTCTCTCTCTATCTGTCCCCCTCTCTGTCAGTCTGTCCCCCTCTCTATACATTTCTCTGTGTCTGTTCTCTCTGTCAGTCTGTCTCTGTCAGTTTGTCCCTCTCTATCAGTCTGTTTGTCTGTCTGTTAGTGTGTGTTTGTTTCTGTCAGTCTGCCTGTCTCTCTGTCTGTCTATCTCTGTGTGTGTTTCTCTCTGTCTATGTGTGTCTTTCTCTGTCACTGTGTGTCTCTGTTTCTGTGTCAGTGTGTCTCTCTGTCTCTGTCTCTATGTTTCTTTCTGTCTCTCTGTGTGGGTCTTTCTATGTGTGTGTGTATGTGTGTCTCAAAGAAGAGATGGTGAGTACTAATGTGTTTTGTGTAACCCATCAGGTAAAGGACTTGTCCAAAATCCCAGAGTAAGCCTCAGAGGAGGAGGAAGGTAAGAACTATCTAAAAACTAAAAGCTTCTCTTGCTATGGGTCCTACACCTATTAAATGATCAGTCCTGGGAAGCCCAGGATGCTGCTTCTCAGAATTCTGTTTTTAAATGCAGAAAACAAAATACCCAGAATTACAAAGAAGATGAATTTTGTTGAAGTGTTGTTATTTAAAAGTAAAAAAAAAAAAATCACAGTCCAGATTAACTCTCCCTGATGCAAACAGTTGTTATGAAAAATATTTATTGTAACAGCCATAGCTGATACGTTTCCACACTTTTAATTTTAGGATGAATTTTGTCAATAAATACCTTCTGTTTGACTAAGTTAAGGATATAGAGTTTTGAGGGTGCTCTCAATCTAGTGCATCCTGAGGAGGAGCTCAGTAACTGAATGACCAAGAGGCATTTCCTCTCAGTCTTGGTTGCATTTTTAAACCCAATAAATCAATTTAAAACACATCTTGACCCCCATCCCACATTATTTTAATGGGAAAAGGAGAAAGCTCCAAAACAACTAATTCGATTGTTTTTTCAGGCTTCACTCTTTAAGTGTTGCCCCAGACGATGTCTGACCCTTTGGACTCACTGGGGGAAAAATTAAGGCAGCAAAACCTAGCAGGAAAACCATTTCTGCTGCAAGACCTAGGAAGATTTAATCGCCACCATCCCCAAGGCAAACTAAACAGAGCAAAGTACCAAGAGAGTCAGAAGTGGGGAGGGGGAGAGAAAGTGAGAAAGAGAGAGACACACACACAAAGAGAGACAGAGACAGAGACAGAGATAGAGACAGAAAGATTAAGAGAGAGAGAGACAGAAACACAGAGACAGACCAAAAGTTAGAGAGAGCAAGAGAAATTGTTTCTCTTTAAGAACCACCATTTTCCTCAAAATACTTAGAAATCTGAAGGGAAAAAACATAAATAAAAGCATCATAAGACTATGAATATCTGCAAGAATAGTAATAGTTCTCATTTGTATATAAATATATTAATGAATCTATATATTATCATGATTTTTGTATTTGTAGATTAATGAATGAAATGGCTAAGTGAAAAAGGAATGAATTGCTTACTAAGTGTCAACCACTGTGTTAAAAACAAGATACAAATTCAAACAAAACTTAAGTTCCTCTCTTCAATGAATTTCTATTCTGGATGCAGAAGGTATTACATACAGGAAAGAGATAGCCAGGGAAGGACATTTTGGTTTGTAAAGTCATAGGAAAGATGTGTGAAGCCACAGAAGACCGACATGTTCTTTCTAGTAGCAATGGATGGCAGTATTGATTTGAAATGGGAAAATGAAGGCAGGGGAAATCAATAGGAAAGTAGATGACAAAGATAGATGACCAGAGTGTAAAGAAAACCATAGCTGGGACTATCTAGACAGAGGGTGCCATGGAACCATGGAATGTTTTAACCAACCCTAACAGTGAGGGCTCTGGAGCAGAGTCACAGAATTCAAAGTGGGAAGTCCCCCAGAGTATACTCTATAGTTCAGAGGGCACAGTAGTAGGGAAGATGGCAAGAGAATGACCAGGATGAACCCAAAGAGATTGACAGGTTTTAAAGGGGCTTCCTCATAATCCAGTGAGGTAGGATAAATATTATCCCCATTTTATAGATGAGAAAACTCCAATAAAAATAAAAGGATTTGCAAGCTAGGAGCAAACCTTGTCATTTGACTTTTTGGTTTGTTTTCTTTAATTTTAATTGTTTTTTTTTCTCATCTCTTAGGCTCATCTCTGTATTAGAATCATCTCCCCTCACCTATATTAAAAATCAGTCTAATGGAAGCTCCTTGAGGGGAGGTACTGTTTTTCTTTTGTTTTTACTCCCAGTACCTAGTACCTAGAGAGTGCTAAAAAATGCTTGTTGGGTTAAATTGAATTGAATTGAATTCACAAACAGTAATGAATGAGAAACAGAGTGATTCCAAGGAAAGTACACCCAAAGAAAGTCAAAAGACCAAGATATGAATCCCAACTTTGATGCTTATTAGCTGTATAACTAGATAAAATTCTCATTGATTCTCAGAAGGCTAAACTGCTCATAAATAAAATGGAGACATTAAAAAATGATTTTACTGCCTACGTCACTATAAGAAGAGTACTTATAAACCTTCCAGCATTATTGAAATAGGGGTAATTATTATAAATAGGTAAAGAGCCCTCCCTCTCTTTTATTCTCCCTAACCCACCTTCTCTCTCTCTGCCTCTGTGTATATGTCTCTCTTTTTCTTTTCTGTTCTTTTCTCCTTCGCAATGTCCTCTTTCCTTCTGCCTCTTCCTTCTCTTTTCTTCTGTTCATCTTTTCTCCTTCTTTCTCTGTTCCTTTGCTTTTCTTCTTTTTATTTTCTTTTTCCTCTCTAGAGAGCACAGATAAAGTAGTGTTCCCACTTTCCCAATTCTATTTATGGAAAACTTTACCCCTTTAGCTCAAGAAATATAAGTAAGTCTTCCTACTGGTATTGACTAAGGTTAAGATTAAGTGAACTAAAAGAAATTTATTCTCTTGAAGGGATCTCTTGGTCCATTGAATCTGTCAGGAAATTATAAACTCTTAGTGGCTCATCTGAGTATTTATTTTTGGGTTGGGAATAGGAACAAATGGGCCATACATAGCAATAGAAACATTTTCCTATTGGAAAACACTATTGCTTAGGCCTTTAAAATAATCCCAAGTGGGTCAGGAAAATGATCACAGCACCCCAGAATTTAAAATTTTGGTATTAAAAGGGACTTCAGACATGTAGTCAAATCCATATCTGAAACAAATACCAAGTGTAACAAATAGCAAGTTTAACACAAAGAGTGACTGTCCAGCCTTTGCAGAAGGCCTTCAATCAAAAGGAGGCCATCTTAAAGCAGCCATTCCTGTCC
This sequence comes from Antechinus flavipes, assembly GCF_016432865.1. Lineage (NCBI taxonomy): Eukaryota > Metazoa > Chordata > Mammalia > Dasyuromorphia > Dasyuridae > Antechinus > Antechinus flavipes. The sequence continues at coordinate 27,524,661 of NC_067402.1, forward strand.
CCACAGTTTTAATTGCTTAAGACTTGTCTAAGTTTTATATTTGCTTCCTTGCATCCTCTACCTCTGGGGCCAAACAGAATGAAACCAGTATCTCTTCCACAGGAGAATCCTTCAGCTACTTAAACAGAGCTAACATGACTTATCTTTTCCTCTGAGTTGCTTCTGTTAATCTTGTCCCACAGAGAATTCTGCTTTTTGTCCTGTTTTCTACTGGCTAACATATCACTTAGGACCAAGTCCTTGACTCTAATCCTGCTACCAAATCCAAAGCTATTTCTGTATTTTGAGTCATTATTAACTATGGGACAATGATGACATCACTTGACATGTTTCCGTGGCTCTAAGTACCTTTCTTTTACTTTTTAAATTTTATATATTTTATTCTTTTATGTATTTATTAAGAAATAAAATAGGTAGCATAAAATAACATAGTAGAGTAGGGGGAAAAAGATGATTATACAGGAAACTACAATTCTAATATTATGTACAACTTGCCATTCCTTTTACAGAAGATCTTCATCCAGGTCAGGTCAAGTCAGGTCAGCCTAGCACAACACAAGTCTAGACAAAGTACAACAAAGAATGGAAACAAATCAAATGCCTATTTTCTGCAATGTGAAATTTTATTATTCATGACAAAACATCCAGGAACTAATCAGCCAGCTGTACATTTTCCATTTTGAAGAAGAAAATGAGAAACAAAAAGTCTGTGGCTACTTTTGTATCAGGGTCAGCTGACAGAGAGGTCTATGGGATTTTTGTGAGCTGAGATTTAGTGTATCCTCATTAAACGTACTCTCCACTATCTCCGTCTTCACCATTTTTTCTCTTCAAGATGGTATCTTCCAGATGCTGCCAATTATGGCTTCTGATATTGTTTTCTGGGGGAATATTAAATCCAGTTCCTTTTATCCCGTGCCTAAGGCCAACAGTGCAGCTGTCCATCTTCGTAATTCACACGTGTCTGATGTCTTAGATTCAATTGCCCTGTTTAAGACCCACATTTAATGAAGAACTGGTCAGCGTAAGGTTCGAGAGATAGAGTGGAATTGCTCTATCTTAGAAATCTCTCTTCATGGAAGTTGAATCGCTATGAATATTATCAACCTGCATTTACAGATGGGGGTTTCTGTCATTTGCATTACCTTCCGATGCTATCTTAAGGTTACATATGACTGGCTCAGGTCTGTCCCCCAGTTACCCAAGACTGCCCTGCCTGGTGAGGAATAAAAAGCAGGAGGAGCTCAGAGAAGTGCAGAAAGGAGGGGCTCTTCCGTGAGGTGAAACCACGGTTTCCCTTGTGTTCTTTGCTGGTAGATCATGATGCAGAATCAACCCATTTCTGAAAATAGCAATGTGCCTCCTTTTTATCCCCACATCGAAACAAGCTGCTGAAGAGAAAGAAGCTGAAACAGTCACATATCTTGTTGAAAAACATCCTTAGGAAGCAGGAAAATACGATACACTGAGAATGAGGGAATGGCCTCTTGCCTTAGTGTGATAGCAAATAGAAGTGCATAGATATCACAAAGGAAAGAAAAGAAAGAAAGAAATGAGTAGCAACTCATTATTCAGTTCTATTCAATGAATATTTTTGAATGTAGCCCTGGGTCTGGAGTCAGGAAAACCTGAGTTCAAATTCAGCCTTAGACAGTTTTTGGCTGTGAGATCATGGGTCAGTCACTTTAACTCTATTTCTGTTTCTTCCTCTATGAAATGGAGTTAATAATAATATTCCATTTCTATCCATTGTGAGGATAGAAAGAGATAATATTTGTAAAGGGTTTTGTAAACCCCAAAGTGCTCCATAAATGCTAACTACCTAGCTAGATAAAGCTTTTATCAATTGTTATGTTCCAGTCACTGTTCTCAATCTTGAGATTCAAAAAGAAGCGAGACAGATAACTGATGTCCTCATGTTCCAGTAGGGAAAATAACATATAAAAGGGAGCTGGGAGGGACGTGAAGGTAGACATGTGGCAGCTCATTCCAAAAAGAGCAGTGGATACTTGGTTGTAGATAAGACAAGGCAAAAGCTTATCTAGCAGAGTCAATGACCACTCCAAGGGCAAAGTCCCAAATGACATGAGGAAGAGGCAGGGATGAAGGTTGGAGGGGAAACAGGAGAGGTGGTCATCACCTGCTATGGACAAGACATTTTCCCAAATCCTTGGCATACAAAGACAAAAATCAAACAGTCTATCCCCTAGAGGATTGTTTTCCACTGAAGAGTTTATATATATATATATATATATATATATATATGTGTGTGTGTGCGTATGATTAAAGATGACATTTATACAAATTTCCAGAAGGAGAAAGCAATAATATAGGAGGATAGCAAAGGGTTGGGGAAAGAATCAGGAAAAACTTCCCATAGGAGGACTCTCTTGAGAAGTGCTTTCAAAGAAGTTAGGGATTCTAAGAGGCAGATGTTAGAAAAAAAAGTGTGTATTTTAAACATAGGTAACCACTTGTGGGGACTCAGGAAGTAGATTTATTTGGCAAAACCATCTGACAAATCTTAGAGCTGTGACCTCAAAAGGCCAGAAACATTAAGCTGACATTGCTCCCTATGATCATGGCCAAAAGAGATCACTGGAAAAATTGATTTAATAGCTGCCAAAGGATCCTGCACCCCTCCTGAACTCTCTTTTTCAAGTCTTAGAACCAGAGAATATCCATGGCTAAAAGGAATACTGAAGATCATTTAGTCCATTCCCAACTTTTTTGGTCATAGTTGAGTCTTTTCAGTCATCTTCTGCTGATCCCATTTGGGGTTTTCTTGCCAGAGATACTGGAATGGTTTGCCATTTCCTTCCCCATCCAATTTTACAGATGTGGAAGGGAGAAGAATAGGATTAAGTGAGTCACCCAGGGTCACACAGCTACTAAGTGTCTGAGGTCAGCCTTGAACTCATGAAGTCATGAGTCTTCCCAATTCCAAGCCCAAGGGTCCATCCACTGTGCCATCTAGCTACCTTTATCCCCCCTTTTACCGATGAAGAAATAGAGGTCTAGAGCATGGTTTGCCCATGGCCATGTTTATAGCTGATGACAGAGAAAATATTTCCCAGAAGGTTCTCCCGGAACTGCTTCCAGTCCAAGTTTTGTCCCACACTAGTATCTAACACACAAATAAGCAAACCCACAGATGACATCATTCCTGCCTTCAGGGAGCATACTCTCTGGTGGAAGGAAGACAATACAAAAAGAGGAGCCGAAATCCTCGGGAAGATGTGTTCTCCTTAATGGTAAAACATGTACGTGACTGTGTTCTAATGACCATAGACTCTGCTTTCTCCAAGATTTCTATTGCTCTCATTTTGCCGGCTAGATTTCTTTATCAGTTAAATGATAGAGGCATCAAAGCAGAATCAAAAGGGCAAAAGAACCTACCACAACCACAACATACAGAAAATGCAACAATGTGGAATAGCAGGTCTGAAGTTGTAATAACAGAGACTTGAACGCAGGATAGCTAGCTCTAAAGTCTAGCACACTTTCCACAGTATCCTGCTAAAGGCATCTTTCTTATTTCTTGTTATTTTTTCTAAGATTTGGCAAGGACTTTGATATCAATCTTCTTCATTCTCTATATATGTCTTCCCTGCTCCCATTTCCCCCCCAACTGGTCCAATGCCCATTCCCCAGTCCAAATTCTACAGCCCTGCCCCAATCTGGCTCCCACCATGCCTTTGTTCCGGATTAAAATCTGGACTTCTCAAATGCTAAGTTCTTATTTTAATATTTCTACATTTTAGACTCATATGGTTACTCATGAAAACTTTCATTGCAAGTCAATTTAGAAAATACAGTATTAAGTTAATTTTCATTAATAGAACATAAAGATATTAATTCCAAATTTCACTTTATCCTTCCAGACTATCCTTGTAAACAAACTAAAGATTAAAAACAACAAGACATATATCTGCAGGAGGAAAATGGAGATTTTCGAAGTTGTCCTTGGTTGCTATGGCATAATCAGACTCTCTTAGCTGCGCACTTATGTCATTGCTCCTTTCTTGTAGAAAGGTCTGTAGCGACAGACAGTTCCTTTATTAAACTATAAATTTTTCCTGAAGTGTATCAGCTGTGACGGATAGCAAACAAATATTTAATAAGATCCACAAACTCTTCATAAGCTGTTGAGGAAATCGGCCAGAACCTCAGGTTGCTTCCTCCAAGATGCTCGGACGCCTGATTCACTAGATGCAATTTCAGGGTCATCAATGGTAGTTTTAGAGCTGATGCCGGTTTTGATGAATGTCAGATCAACAACTGCCAACGTCAGTGGGTTTGTGGGCCAATCGAGATGAGCTCTCTTCCCAGCAGTGTAGACTGCATCCCTTCCATGTCTTTCCAAGCTGGCTGGTTTTTGTTGATATCCACCCACAGAGGGTTCCTCTAATGTTCGGGGGGCTTTTTGCTATTCTCTTGACATGTGGGCCATCCTCCCCTTTACCCCCACGACAAGAAAAGCCCAGCTTCTTTTTTGGAAGACCAGCACATCTCTTTCTGATGAAATCCTTTTTGTCTCTCCACTTGATTGTATTAGGTGATATGGGAACAGTCTCCTTCCTCTGATGGCAGTGTCCAAACCAGAGCCACTAAACCCCCATACAGGCTGCATATTGACTTAGAAAACCTTGTGTTAACATTACCCTGATCAACTATATTTTATTAAATATTTCCCAGTTACATTTTTTCTTTTTTCTTTTTCTTTTTGCTGAGGCAATTGGGGTTAAGTGACTTGCTCAGGTCACACAGTCAGAAAGTGTTAAGTATCTGAGATCTGATTTGAACTCAGGTCCTCCTGACTTTTAGGGCTGGTTCTTTATGCACACCGCCACCTAGCTGCCCCTCCCAGTTACATTTCAATCTGAGTGTGGCCATTGTAGCCTTGGAGACTTTTTGATACCTTTCCTTTAGCCATGTTCCATGTTAATCCTTCAAAGACTATGGTACTCTGTGATTTGCAGCCACATAGAACCACTTGAAAAAAGAAAAAGTGTTATTAAAAAGACAGGTCTTTGTTTCAGAAAGAAATTAGAAATTATTAAAATGATTATACAATTTCCCCAAAGTAATCTTATCTGCTCTCTTCTTTCTATTCAGTTTTCGATCTGACTCAATGATCAGACACATTGTGTATGACAGATGCACAGATGGACCACTTCTATGTGTTGGCTATCCAACTTCAGATCATAGTCTGGACAAGTCATCCATTTGCTTTTTCCAATAATATAATTACATTGAATTCTTTTGAGTGATTATGGATCTCATTTAAAAGTCTACATGCAATAGTACGTACATGAAAGTGCGATGTCATCCATAAATAGGAGGAACCTATATTGCCACCTGAAGGAAATCCCTCTTTCTTTTGGAATCTATATTGGAAAGCTCCCATAGCTAAGGCATATATAGTTTTGCCAAATACAACACAGATTAATTTTATATTTTGTTTGAAATTAATAATCAGAGGGTCACTGAACAAAGTTATTTATGCAGTCACATTTAGCAAAAAAATCTAATATGATTTTTCTCAGGAGATTTGCACAAGAGAAACAAAAGTACATCTATTAATTGTTCAACGTGCTGTTTAAAATAATAACCAATAATGAAAGTTTTAATTTATAGTCTATATATCTTTCCATTAAATATATGACTATATATGAAGATAAACTCTATTTCAGAATATAAATTGAGAAACCCTGTTTTTGCCTTCCTAATATCTTTATGAACAACCACCTCATTATATGTATACATTAGTTTCATAAAAATTTTGTTAAGATGGGAAAGTAGTTTATGGCATGGTGAGAATTTACATTCTGTGTTACTATTTGTTGTTGTTATTGGTAGTGTGGTGAACAAAAGGCCCAAGATATTTTCCAAGCCTTTCATGATCTTTTCTTTTTTATATATATTAAGAATCAAAACTTCATTTGACCCAGAGATCTACTGCTTGAATATCCCCCAATGAGACCATTGACCAAAAATAAAAGGTTCCATATACACCAAACAAGAACAACAAAAGACAATAAGTAGATGTCTTTATCAGTTTGGAAGGGGCTAAACGAGCTGAGATACCTGAATGTAAGGGAGTATTACTGCTGTAAGAAACAAGTGTGATAAATAGGGTATAGAACAGAAAAATTTACATGAACCCATGGAAAGTAAAGTAAGCAGAGCAAGAAAAATAGTACATATAATGACTAAAATAATGTAAATGGAAAGAACATCCAAGAAACAATTGAATATAAAAACTGTAAAATTACAAAGAATGAGAATGATTGGAATAAAAATGATTTCAATGAAAAGATGCCTCCACCTGTTCCTTTGCAGAGGCAGAAAAGTCCACAAGTGCAGAAAACAGCAAAAAATTCCAGATGTTTTTAATGTGTTGATCAAATTTAAAGGCTTTTCTTCATAATTTTTTACTTTTATTTTTAAAGAAAATTATTTTAAGGAATAACTCTCTTATAAAAGGTAGGGGAAAGGCTATAAAGGAAAAAAGATACTTGTAAAATTTTTGAAAAATTTAGGTTAAATATGTCCATTCATTTTTTACCTATTTCCATAGAAGCCACATTGGAAGAGAAAAATCAGATCAAAAGAGGAAAACCACAAGAGGAAAAAAAACAAGAAGAAAAGGTGAAAATAGTATGCTTCAATCTGCATTCAGTCCTTATTGTTTTTCCCATTATTGTTTTTCTTAGTGTAATTTCTACCGACTCATTAAGGTCCTCAATGATAGAATCCAAATGTGATTGTTCCATTCTCTTTAATGATGAAATGAGTCTTCTATAAACATACGTGCATATCTTTTCCATTTTTTATGTGTGCCATTGTCCTTCCTGTTTCATCTCTAAGTGTCCTTGGGTTGGGAGGGAGGACGGCAGGTAGAGTGCCCACCTGAAGTCAAGGACATTCATCTTTGTGAGTTCAAATCTGTCTCAATTATCCTTCAAATATGTTTCTCTTGTCAGTTTCTTGGCCTTTTAGGAGGGATACTTTTAATTTTCTCCCATCCTCTACCACAAGCTTTTACAAACAAGCTTATACTTTAAACTACAATGGTCTTTGGCTGCCATATTTTCCTACTTGTCAAGGAGCCCACGTATTTCCCCGCAAATATAGTTTCTAGGCTTTTCAGTCTCCTTGTTGTGGTAATCATTTCCATCTTCTTATGAAATTATGATAATCTATGTTTATATCTGGTCTTGTAACTCTTTCCTCTTTGCAGAATTTGCCCAGGGACCAAAACCTGGTTTTAAGCCTTTCCCATAGTTACAGACTTAGCTCAGGTGAAGACACTTGCCCTCTCCTGAGTCCTGGTACATTATAGCTATAGGATGAACCTTTGTTAATGATGATACAGAAATGCTGACAACAAAGCGGATCTAACGTATTTGTGAGAGGATGTGAGAAGGAGGAGCTGTTTCAGATGCGGTGACACATTAGGAAAATGTGGCTCTCTTAGCCAGTCCTAGTGGCCGTACGTTCAGATATACGTAGCCCGCCCCTCCAAGGAACTACATACCCAGTGAATTACTGGTTCTCCGGCAGAGGAAGTCAGGGACATATTACAAATTGCCATTGATAGCTATCAAAGACTGTGGGGCTGTAACTACATAGATCAAGCCTTTACCCGGTGTTGGGAATCCATATTAATGGAAGATACTTAAAAGCCATTAAGGCATTCTGTCACCGAAGCAGCAGCCTCTCAAATGGTGCATAAACAAAGAACTTAGAGCAATAAGCAGAAGCTACAAAAAGTCAGATTTAGGCTTGATGGGGAGGAATAACTTCCTAACGACTAAAATCGTCTCAAAGTAGAATGATTTCGTTCAGAAAGTGCTAAGTTCCTCCTCCTGGGAGGCATTTGAGCAAAGTCTGGATGCCTACTTCTCGGGGATGTTCCAATAAAGAGATTCCTATTTATTGTGGGTTGTAGTAGATCTTTCCAACTTTGAGATGAAATGGTCACTCTAGGAAACTGAGTAATAATGGCATTTATATAGCATTTAAGAAACGGGCTTTATTTATCTCGTTAGATCCTCCAACAATCCTTTTGGAGAGATATCAAAGATACATAAAAACATGGGCTCTGTGATTTGCCCATGAGCACATAAGGAGTGTCTGGCTTGGAATTTAAGCCGAGGTTTTCTCAACTCCAAAGCTAACATGGCTACGCTGCCCTTCTCGCATAAGAATAAATTGTTATTTTGAGAGGGAGGGTTGCCATGAGCAGTCCAAGATAGATATCACAGACATCAAACTTTGGCCATGCTAAAAGTCTATAAAGGAATGGTTTTAGTCTAAACTAATTAAGTGTAATCACTTCAGCAGCATTAAACCAAAGCTCATTTAGCTTTGTTTTCTGTGGTCATGGGGGGAAATAGACACATCTGGATATCAAAGTTTATGGTGATGTATAAAGCCACAATGATTTAAAAAACAATGACAGCAACAAAAACTCCACTCCCTGGAAGGATAATGTGAAGCCCTGGAAAATCAATCATGGGAACAGGTGGGACATAAAAGCAGCAGGCAAAATATGCTGCCAAGCAGACTTTGGAGAAAGGGGAGTGAAGTTAGGGGAAATCCCATTTGCACTGATGAGCAGAGTCTCTGCAAACCTGTCTCTTGCAGGCTAGCGTGCCACGATTGTGACTCCAAGGACAAATCTACCTCAAATGCAACTCAGAAACAAAACACAGAACCAACAAACAGGGACCATTGCCCACTTGCAGATAGCTTTGTCCAAAGGGAGAAAACGACTTTGAGTTCTTCTTAGTGTCGACACACTTGGGAAAACTAATGGTGATGCAAACAAGCGACCCGAAGTATGATAATCAGAATAAAGCAGGAATTGGCAAGCTTTGGGGATGTGGAGTTAGTGAGTTCGTGTCTACTTAGAAATGGACGTGTTTATCCTACTGTTCTGTGGCAGAGCCAACAGACTTACTGGCTTAAACATTTGTTGGACAGCTAGATAGTATAGCAGATAGAGTGTCAAGAAGATTCATCTTTGTGAGTTCAAATCTGGTCTCAAATACAAGCTGTGTGAATCTGAGAAATCACTTAACCCTTTTGCCTTAGTTTCTTGATCTGTAAAATGAGCTAGAGAAAGAAATGGAGAATCACTCCAAGAAAACCCCAAATGGGGTCATGAAGAGTCAGGACTAAAAGAATGACTGAACAAAAATAGTTGGGTTTTTCGGCAGGGCCAATCAGCACACATTTTCAAATGAACAGAGGTCTAGATTCATGATAGAATGATGTAGAAATAAGTATTCTCCTTAAGAGCAAACACCGTATTTTTGCCTTTCTTTGTATCTGCAGACGTTATCAACCTTTCTCTCATAGCTTCTATCCTTTGTTCTTTGTTCTGCTGTCTAGGACCAGGTAGAAAGAAAAACAGGTCCCTTCCTCCATGTGAGAGTTTTCAGATATTTGAGGATAACGAATTGGTACATGGAAAGGATATTGGATTTTGAGACAGAGGATCTGGGTTCCAATCCTGTTCCTTCCACTTAACGGCATCATCTTGAAGTAGTTATTTGGCTTCTGGGGCTTCAGTTTTCTCATTTATATCTATATCTATATATCTATACATATATATATACATATATATATATATATATATATATATATATATATATATATATATATACACATATATATGGGGATTGGACTAGATTAGGGATGATCAAATTTAGAAACCAATCCCTGCAGGCTACATCTTGCCTAAGAAAATCTCAAATTAGCATTATATTGTTTTATTTTCATTTCTTTTGTTAAATATTCTCTAAGTGTATTTTAGTCAGGGCACTTTGCTTTGTAAGTTTCAGACCTTTGAACTAGACAGTTTCCAAGGTCCTTTCTAGTCACAAATATATCCCTTCCTCCTCTACCATAAAAGGTTAGGATAGGGGAAAGAGTAATGAATTCAGAATCAGGAATCCTGGTTCAAATTCTGCCTTCTGCCACCTAATTGCCCTTGTGACCTTGGACTTGCTGGTTTTCAAGTTATCTTTCAGTTAAAAACCTATTAATCCTCTGATCTCCAAATTAAGTCAGCTCTATTTTTTTCCATTGATCTTCCCAAGTCATGTCTGACTCTTTGTGACCGCATTTGGGCTCTTTTTGGGGAAAAAAACTGAAGCGATTGCCATTTCCTTTGCCAGCTCATTTATAGGTGAGAAAACTAAAGCCAACAGGGGTGAGTGACTTGTCTCCAGGGTCACTCAGCTAGTAATTTAAACTAAAATGAGTAATTTTGGTTCCAGACCCAGAGCTCTAGGGTGCCCCCTAGCGGCCCTCACGTGCACGACCCCAAGTGCCTTCCATTATTCTGATAAGGCTCAGGAGGCGGCAATCTGGTCGCCTTTTCCGCTGCCGTCTCCCAGACTTCACCCGGCCGACCCCAAAAGTTCGAAAGCCCGGCTCTAGTTAAACAGCCATAGCTACGAGCCATCCCACCTCCCCTTGCCCTCGGACTCCGAGCGTTCTGAGGGACGGAAGCTACACCAAGAACCAGCGGCAGCGACAGCGGTCTCGGAGCTGCTGACCAGGAGCTGCTGACCAAGAGCCGCAGGTGCTGAAGGTGAGGAGCACGTGGGCTCCTTCCCTCCTCTCTGGTAGAGCTTCCAGGCACGGACAACGGCCGGCCAGAGCATCCATCAAGGCTCCGCGCCCGCTGCCGTCCCATCCTGCTGGGGGGAAGCAACCACTAAAGAAAGCGTCTCTGGCCGGCCCTGGAAGGCAAACGGTGTGACTGGCTGCAAAATGTCACTGCGAGCCCCGCTTTTATGAACTGGAATCCAGCAGTGTGGAGACCTCCCACTTCTTCACAGAGCCTGTACCTCCTACACCGGACGCACTACGGGCCTCTCAAAGTCAACGTGTCCAAAGCACACCCACGCCTCTCAGCTTCTTCTCCCTGTCACTCAGCTCCGTAGTTCCCGTGCTGGACGTCACCAACCATCCGAGGTTCCCGAGCTTGAAGCAATTTCGTCAATCGATCAATAAGCAATAATTAAGTGCCTACTGTATGCCAAATACTACATGTGACAACACAAAGATTAGCTCAATCTCCACTCTCGAGAAGCTAACATTCCATCAGAGGTAGACAAGTACATATAGAGGGATGTATACAATAAAGGAAATAAATGAAATTTAGAATGTTAATAATGTAAATTAAGCTTTAAAATGCTGGGTATACATTTCCCCCAAAGAGTTGTTTGTGAAATATACATATCAGAATGCCACTGATAACATCCTCCCCATAATATCTGACAGCTTGACTATAAGAGTTCAGGTGAAAAAAAATATTTAACAAAGGAAATGAAAATAAAATAATGGGACCAGAGGGTAATGTCCACAATGAGAGACATGACAGTTGTGCTACATTTTGTTCTGCTAAGGAACTTATCCAGAATGTAGTACATGTTAGAACTTTGAGAAGAAAGAGGGAACAGGGAGCTGAGATGTCTGGAGGTTCCACCATAGGAACATCCAATGAAAAAACTAGTAATGTTTGGTTTGTGGTAAAGATAACTGAGGAAGGGGCCCAGAGATATGATCACTGTCTTCCTGTATCTGAGGACGGTCCTGTAAAAAAGAAATTCAGCTTGTTCCCCTTGGTCTCAGATTGGGAAATATAAAGCAGTCGGTGGAATGGCAGAAAGCAAGACTTGGACTTGATGTTGGGCAAAACTGAATTGAAGAATGGCCTGTGAGGGGTGGTGGTAAATTCTACTTTATTGGAGAGTTACAAGCAAACATGGATGACCACCGGTTGGTAATGCGGTAGCCAAAATTCTTGTTCGGATCTGGGTTTGCTCGATCTGGGCTTAGATTCTATTTCAAGAAGGGTCACCAGCAATCTCTAAGTGTTCTGTAATTGCACATGCTTAAAGGGAAAAAAGAATAAGGAAATAGAAAAAATTTCCCTGGTCACTTCCAGAAAGAAACCTTCAAACCTCAAGACTATCAAAGACAAATCCAGGACTTTCTCATCAAAGAAAAATGCTGTAAACAGCCAAAAGTGAAACACCAAGCATCTGTTGTCAAGATCATGGAATATCTAAAAGAAAGGGGCACTAGAATGCAAGTCTAAACATCAAAAGATGAAAATTCATGATGTAGAATAATGGTCCAATGACACTGAAAATAAATGAAAAATTTAAAAAAAATGGACCATTAATGAAATTGTGCACTTCCAAACATTCCTGAAGAAAAAGGCAGACCTGAGCAGAATCTTTTAAATACAAATGCAGGAGTCAAGAGAAACAGAAAAAGATTTAATTACCTTTGATGAATTGAAAGGTTCAATATGATAATGAATTGTTTACATATTAATGGAAAAGAGAGTAAATTTGCTCTCAAAATCTTGTGTCTTTAAAGGTCAGAGACAAAGTTAATAAAATGGGCAGAGAGCGTGGGGTTGGTCCTGTTCTGTTTTAATGCTTTGGGGGAAAGGAAATGAGAGCAATATGGAAATATACTGGTGGGGAAAGGAGAAGGAATGAGAGCATGAGCATGAGATGACAAACAAACAAAAAATAAAGAGGATCCAGACTTCATTATCATATGAACTAAAAAAGGAAGACTTAACATACTCACAAATGCACATATAACAAGCATAGTATAGAAATATGCTAATTTTAACAGAGGTATAGGAGGAGAAAGTTAAGAAAGAGAGAATTTAATGGGGAGGGCAGGAAAGGTAAGGAAGTAGTTTTAAGCAAAAAAACAAGCAAAAAAGATATATGCATAGGTAAAGAGTTCATGACTAAACAAGGAATAGATTAGCTCATAGAAGATAAAATGGATTTTCCCCCCATAAACAAAATTCATGCATCTAAAATTTGAAAGGAAACAGGTAACTGGGAAGTAAAAGAAAATCTTTGAAACAAGTTTCTGGGTTAAAGGTCCCATATTTAAGCTTGGTAAAGGGCAGAGTCAAATTTATAAGTTCAAAAGTTTTTACTTAGTAGAAAAATCAATGCAAGGAGTTAAACTAGAAATTTTCAAAGGAAGAAACATAAACCAATAGCAACTATATTTTTTAAAATATCTCAAATCATTATTAGAAAAAATGAAATTTAAAGAAACTGTAATTCTATCATATGCATTAGTTTGGCAAAAATGGTGAAACAAACAAAAAAAAAAACAACCAAAAAAAAATCAATTGAACTTAACACACACACACACACACACACACACACACACCATAACTGTCTCTTCTTTTGAATTTTTGACTCCTTATTGTCTCATCCCTATTACATATAAAATCTACTCTCACCTTTCTTTTTCTCTCTAATTCTCTACTTTTTCATTTTCTACTTAAATATATGGCCCTTTCTTTCCTTTGACACATCACCCTAGTGCAGGTTCTTATGTCTAGACTTGAAATAGTCTTCTGGTCTCAAGTCTCTTCTCACTCTAGCACAGTTCAGATTTCTCATCACCTCACTCCACTATTTTATCAACTCCAGTTGACTGATTTGCCTCCAAGATCAATTATAAAAGCCTTTGGTTTCTAATGCCTTTCCTGGCCTGAACACTTAACTCTGCTCCTCTTATCCTCCAATGCTCTTCCCTCCACCCCCTAACTTTGTGCATTTTCCTGGCTCTCTGCCATACCTGAAACGTTCTCTCTTTGCTCCAACTTCCTCACTTTCCTGTTTTCCTTCAAGTGCTACCTTCCAGTGTCTTTCCAATACCTTCTTAGTCTGTAAGCTGTTTTCCTATTGTGAGTACCTCAAGATTAGGGACTGTTTTTCTTGCCTTCCTTTGCATCTTCCACTCTTAGCACACTTCCTGGAACATAATAGGCATTTAATAAGTGCTTATTTGCAGCCTAGTAAGGAGAAAAGAAAAGAAAATGATAGTTCATTTAAAGATATTGCTGGAAATACATGTAAACAATTTAAATAATCCTTTCCTTAAATTTTGAGTCCAAAATTCTCTCCCACTCCTACATTACCCCTCCAAGAAGAAAAGCAATTTGATATCAAATACATGGCAAATTTGGAAAACAACAATGACCACCAGATTAGATCAGTATATGTCCCAATCCTAAAAAAGAGCAATACCAAAGGATGTTCAAGTTACCAAACAATTGTATTCATCTCACACACCAGGAAGGCCATGATTAAGATTCTCCAAGATGTGCTTCAGCAACATGTGAACCAAGAATTACCAGAACAGCAAGCTGGTTTTCAAAGAGGCAGAAACAAAACTATCAACATTCACTGGATAATGGAGAAAGAAAAAAGTCTGGAAAAACATTACTGATTTATAATAACACATTTGTAACATGGTTTTACTTTTTCTGTGTGCCATAATGTAAATGATTACTTGTTATGTTAAGTACAATAAAAGGAGAATATGAGAGTTTTCATTCTGTGATCTCTTTCAGGTGGTATTAGATAGTTCTTTCAATTTCTATTTTATCCTCTGATTATAGGGCATCTGGGCAATTTTCCTTGATAATTTCTTGATATATGGTGCCTTGGCTCTTTCTTTCAATTTAGCTTTCAGATAATGCAATTAGTCTTAAATTATAGTCTTAAATAAGGTAAATTATTTTTCCAATGAGATATTTCATGTTTTCTTTTCTTGTTCTTTAAGCTTTCTTTTACTGTTTTTTGATGTCCCATGAAGTCACTAGCTACCACATGCCCGATTCTAATTTTCGAGGAATTATTTTCTTTATTGAGCTTTTGAACATCTTTTTCCTTTTAGCTAATTTTATTTTTAAGGCATTGTTTTCTTCAGGATTTTTGTCCCTCTTTTACAGAGCAACTAATTGTCTTTACATAATTCATTTTCTTTCATCTCTTTACCTAATTTTTCCTCTACTACTCATGTTTTAATATTTTTTTTGGTCTCCTAGGAATTCTTGTTGTGATTGTGTCCAATTTATGTTTTTCTTTGAAGCTTTTTGTGTAGCTTTTTTACTTCACTGAATTCTGTGTTTGTTTCTATTGCACAGTAGTTTTTTATGGTCAGGTTCTTTTTATTGCTGCTTACTTTTTCCCCCCAACCTATTTATTGACTTTGAACTTTATCTTTGATCTCTGTTCCCAGTTTGTATGAAGTGGGGCAAGGCTCAATCTTTTTGACACTGTTTTTTCAGAGTGAGTTTTGGGGGTTTTTAGTTTTCAGTGCTTCCAAGATAATGTAATATGGGGAGAGATGTGGTCACTGCTCTCCTGATCAATGCTTCTGTTTTCATCTAAGAAAGACCCCTTGTTCCCTTAGGATGGGAAATGATGGTGTTCCTCAGGGCCCCTGATTCCTTGTGACCTTTTGACCAAATGTGCCTCCTTTCCTTGCTTAAGTGAGTTCAAACAATGGACTTTCCAGCGTCCAGTCTTGCATCCAATGCTACCCCCAGCACTTGTGATTTCTTGTGATCTCTCTCTCTGACCAGTTACCAGATCCTCTTACTGAATCTGGCCGAGGAGCTCCTAAAGCGCCAGTCCCACCTGGGACTGTCACTTGGGTAGGCTTCAGGCCCACCTCCACCCCTCACACAGAACTAAGTTGTCTTGGGTCAAAAGGGTGTTTCACTGTGACCTTTTCTTGGCTCTGCCATGTCAGAGTTCAATTCAAAGTGCTATTTTTAAAGTCTTTTGGAAAGGAATCTGAAAGAACTCAGCTTGACTTTTTCTTTACTCTGCCATCTTGGTTCTGACTTGAAAGTTTTTTAGCTGAAATTTTTAAAAGAAAAGTGGGCCTTTTAAGTCTCCTTTAAAAAAAAAAATCTTAGTGGAACAGAAGGAAAGGTAGAAAGAATCCCAGAGAAATAAGACAACTTTGAAAGTTTCATGCTAAATTTGTCATATATAAAAGTTGTAAATGATAGGAATTTTTTTTATATACAATTCTCTTCTTAATTAAATCATGTAAATGAAATGTCCATTTTACTTTTTTAAAATACTTTTTAAAGTCATTTTTTAAAGAGATTAGTATGTGGTCCTTAGACTTCAGCAAGAACCATGAAGTAATGCTCTAGCCAAGATAACAATCCACCTTTGATTAAATTTCTTAAAATATAGCCATTGTGAAAATATCTAGGTGTATTTAGTTAATGCAAAAAATATGAAATTAGACAGCTTTCAAACTGTGCCCTCACTGCCAGGCAATAAGCTGACAAAGGGATGAACAGATATCGGACCTAAAAGCTAATAGATTTAGGCAGTGCCTGAAGAGAGAGAAGATGGATAACAAGGATGAACAGTCTGCCATTGTGAGGTGCTCCGGTGGGGCAGAGGCATCTCAAGGGAGCATGAGGACGTTTCACTGGGAGCCAAGCATCTCCGATTTATTGGGATTCATAGTTAAAGATTTATTTTTATTGTTTCATTTGAATCAATTTTACTTTCAGAAATAAAGAGAAACAAATTGCTCTGGGTTCTTGAGAAGAAAAGCATTTTAGAATCCTGACAGATAAGGAAAATCCTACTGGAAATGGGTATATAGAATATTCAGAAACTAAGGGCAATTGAACCTAGAAAGAGCATCTGCTATTTCTCAGGAGACCCATTACTTTAGAAACTCTGCACACTAAATTCTTATGAAGAGGAATAAAAACAGTTTAAGAAATATTCCATCATTATAAGATTAGCATTCAAGTGGTTTTTGGCTAACAGGATCACTCCACCTAACCAATCCTTCTTCCCCAAGATGACAGGCAGAGTGCTTAAGCATTGCTAGGAAAGTAAAATAGTCTTCAGAAATTTGCAATGCAATCAGCCTTTATTTTTCCAAGATTGGACTTAAAAAGACCAAAAAGGTAAAGTAATTTAATTTTTTAGTCATTCAGTTATAGCTTTCTATTACTACTAACAAATGGTCTTCATATAATTTGCCTTTTGAAGATGCACTATGCTAGATTTGAAGTCCCAAGACCAGGTTCAGACTCTTTTTACTGCCCCAATATTATGCAACTCAGTTTCCTCATCTACAAAATAATGAAACTGGAATAGAGGCCTCTAAGATTCCTTTCAGTTTTAAGTCATTGAAGACCTAACACTTCTCTTTCTAATTTCCATCTAAAAAGAAACTCTTCACCAATAAAATGTTAAACATAAACATATCCTGGCAGATTATCAGTTCTACTATTTTCCTATTTTCTACAACGGCCTTCAATCTGAGGAAACTCTCAAGCCTTCTCATTGCTTTGTTTATAGTCGGGTTTGTCTCAGGAATCTTGCACTATTGAGAATAGGGCAAATGAAAATGGTAAACTATATGTAACAATCGAGCCCCCCAAAACAAAATTGACTGCATCCCCAACCAAAAAAAGGAGAGAGTAAAGAAAAGGATTTTTTGAAAAGCCTGGAAATAGAGATTCTCTCAGGGGAAATAGAGGTGGGATGCTTTGAAATAAGTGTGATACCCCTTATTTCCCATTTATAAATTAGTATTATTATATTAAAATCCACATATTAGACTAGATGCTCTCTAAGATGGGGGTGGGGGGAGAAGCTAGGTGGCGCTGTGGTGGATAGTGCGTCAAGAAGACTCCAATTCAAATCCAGTCTTAGATGAGTATTGGGCAAATTATAACCTCTGCTTACCTCAGTTTCTTCATCTGTAAAGTGGGAGTAATAATAGCACCTATATCCCAGGGTTGTTGCGAGGATAAAACGAGATACTGGCAAAGTGATGTACAAACTGTAAAACACCATAGTAAGTTCTAGTTACATATTACTGTGTGAAATATGTGGACAGGATGGTAAAAGAAGTTGGACTGGATGCAGGAATTTTTAATTTTTATTTTTAGGTAGCAATTCTAATCTATTCTAAATTAATTTTGTAGATTGAATTTCATAGGGAAAATTAAAAGTATTCTATACCACCATTGGGATTTTCTCCAATAGGATGTATACTCCTAGAAGGCAGGGAGCATCTCTCATTTTTGTCTCTGAATTCCAAGTCCACTGCATAGTATCTGGTACAGAGTAAACATTTAATAAATGTTTGCTGAGTTGCATTGAACTTCGCCACTCCCACTGGGAGATCCTAATTCAGAGAAGGGCCCTCTGCCAGATACAAAGGTTTGATAGGAGGATGCTTACAGTAAACAGATTCTGCTACTCATAAAGATGCAGCCCAGTTGGCTTGTAACAGAGACATGTACAGTAGCTGATGCATGATATGCTTGGACTCATCCATAAGATGCTGATCAAACATAAATTTTCGGGCCTGCTAGACTGGGCCAATTATTTGAATGTATGTTGTCTTTTGAATTCATATATAGAAATTGTAGAGGTTCTGCCTTCAATAAAATAGAAAAATATATATATTCCCATGAAACTGTTTAATTCGGTAACAATTATTCAGTAAATATTGGACTAAAGTCCAAGATAAGAATGGGAGAAAGGAATATTTATGTTTCTCTGAAGACCTAGATGAGATGAAAAAGAAGGCTCCAATATATGGTCAATAAAACCATCCTGTAATAATAACAGTCAATGTTTCTGTAACTTCAAGATTTACAAAGTGCTTTCAACACAACCACCTTGGGGGAAGGGTGAGTATTGCATATCATTTGCCCCATTTTATAACCGAGGCTCACACAGATAGGCAACAGCCAGGGTCAAAGCCTAGTCTAGTGCCTCACGTGGACCAGGTGCTTAATAAAGGGGTGGTACAGGCTAAGCTGACCTCACGTCTCTTGTACTTCCAGTGAGTGTTAGCTGGAAGGGATGCCCCTTACTTGGCAGGAATAATTATAAAGCAGTGAACCTTCAGCCTTAAGGCAATATTAGCAATTCTGTATTTTCCTTCAGTGTTTAAATAGGACAGCCAGAAACTGAGGCCTTTTAATTTAATTTGTGAATTCATCAGAGAGCGATTATGTGTCTTTTAAACTGGAAACAGAAGAGAACAAGATCGGCCGCATACATCCACCAGCCCAGTAAGATCCTTGACGGAAAGTGTATTTCATATTGATCTCAATATTAAACCACGAGGAAACTGAGGTGACTTGCTCAGAGTCATGCAGCTTGTAAGTTCTGAAGTAGGATTTGAATTGTGGTCTTCCTGACTTCAGATCCAGCACTTCACTGCACCCCAAATCCCTGGATATGCCTTCTCCTCAGCTTCCCCACCCGGTGCCACCATTTTGAATACTGTTCCAATAGCAGTGCCATCCAAAGGTTCCTTCTAGCAAGTCACAGGGAACAGGAACCAAGCCATTATGTAGAAAAGGTTCCTCCAATTTCTCAAAATACACAGAAAGCAATTGGGCCTTTTTGTTTTGAGAAATTAGAATACTTCTAAACAGAACTGATGAATTTATATGTAATGGAATAAGTTAGAAGCACTCCAGTAAGACCTGGAATGAAATAAGGATGACATAACCATCACTATTATTCAATATTGTTTTGAAAACTTTAGCTTTAACAATAAAAAAAGAAAAAGAAATTGAAGGAATTAGAATACATAATGAGAAAACAAAACTATCTCTTTTTGCAGATGATTTGATGGTATCCTTAACAATCCTAAGGAATCAACTAAAAAACTACTTGAAACAACTAACAACTTATCACAGTGAAAGATATAAATTGACATAAATTATTAGCATTTCTCTATATTATCAACAAAATCCAGCAGCAAAAGACTGAGAGAAATTCTATTTTAAATAACTGTAGACAATAAAAAAATTTGGGAGCCTACCTTCCAGGACAAACCAAAGAACTATATAAACACAATTACCATATATTTTTCACACAAATAATGTCAGATCTAACAAGTGGAAAAATAGCAACAGCTCATGGGTACATTTAGGTAATATAATCAAATTACAAATCTGCCTAAATTAATCTATTTTTATAGTGCTATACCAATCAAACTACCAAGAAAAATTATTTCAAAGAGCTAGAAAAAATGACAGAATTCATCTGGAAAAATAAAAGGTCAAGAATATCAAGGAAATTAATGAAAAAAGTGCAAAGATGGATTAGTTGTACCAGACCTAAAATATCAGTCATCAAAACCATTTCACACTGGATAAGAGTTCGAGAGGTGGATCAATGAATAGAGGTACACAAGATACAGCAGTAAATGACTATAATAATCTGTTTGATTAAACTCAAAGAGTCAAGCTTCTGGGGTAAGAACTTACTATTTGACAAAAGTTCTTGGGAAAACTGGAAAATATTATGTCAGAAAATAGGTATATACCATATTTCACATTTTATACTAAGATAAGGTTGAAATAGTTTAATGATTTTGAAATAAAAGGTGAAATCATAAGCAAATTAGGAGATCAAGGGATACTTTACCTGTCAGATCTTTGGAGAAGGGAAGACTTTATGACAAACAGGAAATAGAACTATGAAATACAAAAATGAATGATTTTGATTACATTAAATAAAAAATGTTTTTGCACAAATAAAAACAATGCAGCCACAATTAGAAGGGAAGCAGAAAGATGGGAAATAATTTTTGTAATCAGGGTTTCTGATAAAAGCCTCATTTCTAAAATAGAGAATTGAGTCAAATTTATAAGAAAACAAGTCATTCTTTAATTGATAAATGGCCAAAGGAAAAGAAAAACTGGCAGTTTTCAGAATAAGAAATCAAAGCTATCTATAATCATGAAAAAATGCTCTAAAATCCTACTGATTAGAAAAATGCAAATTAAAACAACTCATCCCACTTCATACCTAAGTAATAAATATTGGAGGGAACATGAGAAAACTGGGACACTTATGCACAGGTGGTAGAGTTGTGAAGTTATCCAACCATTCTGAAGAACAATTTGAAAACTATGTCCAAAGGGCTATAAAACTGTGTGTGCCCTTTGTTCCAACAATACCACTACTGGGAGGAACCCCAAGGAGATCATGAGAAAGGGAAAAGGAGTCACAGGTACAAAAACATTTACTGCAGCTTTTTGTGTGGGGACAAAACACTGAAACTGAGGGGATGCCCAACTGAAACGGAGGGGATGCCCATCACTTAGGGAATGACTAAACTAGTGGTACCTGAACATAATGGAATATTACTGTTCCATAAGAAATCATGAGCAGGTGGACTTTAGGAAAATCTGGAAGGACTTATATGGATTAACGTAAGAAGTAAGCAGAACCAGGAGAACATCGTCCTTAACAACAAGGTTATGAAATGATCAGCTATGACAAATTGAGTTCTTCTCAACAATACAGTGATCCTAGACAATTCCAAAAGGCTTGTGATGGAAAATCCCATCCAAAAAGAACTATGAAGACTGAATGCTGATCAAAGAATACTATTTGGGCTTAATATTTTTTGTTTGTTTTCTTTCTCATGGTCTTTCTCTTTTGTTCTGATTCTTCTTCTACAACACAACTAATAAGAAAATATGTTTAACCTGGTTGTCCATGTATAACCTGTGAGACTGCTGTTTTGGGGAGAGGCAAGGAGAGGGAGGGAGAAAAATTTGGAACTCAAAATCTTACAAAAATAAAAATAAGTTGGAAGCTATCTTTACATATA
This sequence comes from Antechinus flavipes, assembly GCF_016432865.1. Classification (NCBI taxonomy): domain Eukaryota; kingdom Metazoa; phylum Chordata; class Mammalia; order Dasyuromorphia; family Dasyuridae; genus Antechinus; species Antechinus flavipes. The sequence continues at coordinate 27,546,171 of NC_067402.1, forward strand.
ATTAGAAAAAATAAAATATTATGAAGTAAAACAAAATGATTGATTGCCTCAGGTTGTTCTTCAATACTTTTGGGCTCCTTAATGAGCTCTCTGTGAGGCTGATCCCTCCCATCCAGGAGAAAATGAGTTCCTTATCACAGTGTGGGAGGCTGGAGACCTGAATTCTAGTCCTTGCCTTGGAATAATTGTCTATGGAATCTTTGTTCAGCATGAGACTTCAACTTTCCCATTGATAAAATAAAGTGTGATAATCTGGCACAGGACAAAGGATAGTGAATTTAGAGTCAGAGGTAGACTCTACTCTTTGTGTGGCCCTACAGAGTACCTTCCTCACCTGTGAAGAGAAGAAGCTTGGAGCTATGTGATCTCTAAGGACTTGCCCAGGGCTATAATTAGATGAACTGAAAAGTTCCTCCAAGCCATAATTTGCTTTAGAATAATCCTGTAGTCTACAAAACACACACACACACTCACGAAAGCTTCATTTACCTATTCAAAGTAGCATAGGGGTTTCTAATCAATGAGGCACACTTCCTACCATTTCTGTCTGGACCTTGCAAATTCTCTATGCAGATTCTTCCTAATGTGGCAGAAAATGATCTCATAGTATGCTATAAATCTGGACCAAAATGTAACTCAAAGCAATCCAGGCCAGCTTCATCTTCCTACCTCTCCAGATTTTCTGTACTATGACCCAGGTACTTTCTTTATTGCTTTCAATTCCTCATCTTCCTTTTTAAGTTCTGTCTTCACCCTATGAGAATGCAGACTCTCTGAGGTCAGGAATTGTCTTTATTTCTTCCTGTATTTGAATTCCTAGAGCTTAGCACAGTGCTTGCCATAACAAGCACTCAATCAAAATTTCTGTTGCTGACTTGTTGATTTTCTGCCTGGAATAGGAGCCAAAAAGCTCACATTTAATTCATTTGAACTAAGGTGAGGAAAATATAAGGCCCTTGAGACCCAAAAAGATCACTCTTGTTCGGAGGTCAGCAGAAATTGAAGGCAGGACTGGGACGTGTTTTACCTAGTGATAGGGAAGAGGAAAGGAAACTAGGAACTTCCTATTTGAACTATTTAGTCTTGCTTACTAGAGGCTAATTTGCTTCTATACTGTTGAAGCAATTAGTATAATTGACAAAAAGTCTATCACTCCCATCCCAGTTACAACTCAGAGAAAACTTTTTTTTTTCCAAATGAAAACAAAATTAAATACTTATACCTGCCATGGCAGTACTATTTCTTTCATTTACCTTGAAGATTAGGAAAATGATATTGCTATCTTGTAATCAGTTAAGTCAATATCATTTAAAGGGTCTAGAAATGGAAACCAAAAATCTGCAACTCAGTATTTTCCTTCATAATGTAATTTTCTTGCATGGTGTACCTGTATATGGTTGATCTTAGTTCTACAAGGCTATTCCTTATAAAATTAAATAACCTCCCTATTTATACCATGAGTGTTTGTAGTAGGAGGAAAACCAACCGACTCAATCTGTGGTGGTTTTATTATATGAATCCACCACTTTCTCCATTGGTCAAAGGTTTATAACTGGCTGATCAATAGGGTTTTCAGATCATCTGGCCAGGCTTGGATAGCAAATGTTTTCCCAGAGGTGGAAGTCATCACATCCATCTGTCACCGATGACCCCAGTGAATGCAGTTACCGAAAAGCTCCAAATGTTTCATCTGCAGTTACCCCTTGCCTTCTTCATTAGTCAGACTCTGTAATTAATCACTGATGTCTCTACACAGGTAAAATTAAGTCACTATAATCTTTACTCAATTGCTCTTACACACACACAATAGGAAAATATAAAAAATTAGCATCAAACTCATAATCACCCAACATCTTTAATCAAAATGCTTCAATGAAATGTATTTTAACCTTAATATTAAATCTATTGATAATGGAAGCAAGAAACAAGCCAGCTGCTCAAGATTAAAGGGTTTTTCCCCTTATTATTAAATTATCAGAATGAACACTACAGTTGTCATTGTTTAAGTGAAACATTTAATATGGCTTTAAAATGAAATGTAGGGCATATTACCAAAGCAATCCAGTTGTGGTCTTTCATAACAAAGTCTATTGCTTTATTTTTCTTTCAAATAAACATTTAAAAATAGGCTCAATTTTCCAGGTACCATCCTCACAGTTACTACCCAGGCCCTAAAGCCTGCTGGATGTAGTTTTTGCATGTTTGCTCAAGGAAAAGTGGTCATAAGAGCACGTAGTGCAGAAATGAGCACCATTTGGTGCAGGATAGATAATTCTAGGAACACTCAAACTTTACACACAACCAAATTTGGGGCTCGATATACAAGAGGTAATTTTGAATTACAGAATTAGAAAATCAGAAGGGACTCCAAAGGTAGAATCTGAGGCCAGATTTGAACTTACAAAGATGATGCTAGAACTTAATTCAGGACCGTCTGCTTTCACCTGAGGGTTCAGTCTGAAGACCGACCTCTTCTATTTTACACATTCTTCCTGACTTCTAGCATTCTAACCACTGCGTCCCCCAGCTGTGCTTAATAAAAGCTTGCTGACTGCCTGACAGGATCCAATTTGTACTATTCAAGAAGCTCCTTTACTCCATCCCTAACCAGTGATCTTATAGCCTTAATTCTACCCCCTAAACTCTCCATTCTACCTACCGCCCAGCACCAAACAGAGAAGTATTCATGTAGGAGTCTATGATAGCAACATGGATGAGAAAATTCAACCTGACCATTATCTTGATATTTATGATGAACCTGTTTTTGTGATTGTTTGTCTGGTTTCCTGCACAGTCAGTTCAAATAGTCATTCCTGCTGTTCCTCCACTACGTGACCTTGTACTTATTTTGTATTTTTGCACATGGGAACATATCGTCTCCCCCAAGAGACAACGTGGTCCTCGAGGGCAAAGGCGACTTCATTTTTGCAGCCCTTTCCTCAGGCCCAGCATGGGGAATGTTTCCGTCTAGTAGGAGGTACTTAATTGGTGCTTATTGATTGACTGAGAAGTGCTCAGATTTATCTTTAATTGCTCTTTGCTCTAATGCTAAGGTTTTCTGCTTACCATAGCATTACAAATTGTCTCACCTGAGGGCCCAGCCCAAAGATCCACCTCTGATATTCCATGCAGTGTTACTTGGCCATAACCTTCCACTCTCCCTCACAGCATTGCTACCATCTGGTCCCTACCCGACCAACGTCCCAGGAGCCCTAGGATGTCCTCTCCCCATGCTCCTCTTCTGTCCAGGACACAGACCAGAACTTTAAAGTACAGATACTTTGTGGAAGCACGATGTTAAGAAATTTACTTGATATTCTAACATATATTTTAGAAGAATAGCAAGTTGTATATAATACATTTGAACTTTCATGTACAATCATCTTTTTTTATTATACTACATTATAATGTAGTATATAATTATATAGTATATAACATGTAATTGTATACTATAGTAATTATATAATATAATGTATATAGAATGAAATTCTTGCTTTATTCCATAAATTATTTTTATTATTACTATTATTTTTTTCTGATGCAATTCAGGTTAAGTGACTTGTCCAGGGTCACATAGCTAGGAAGTTTGAAGTGTCTGAGACCACATTTGAACTCAGGTCCTCCTGACTTCAGGGCTGGTGCTGTATCCATTGTGCCACCTAGTTGTGCCTCAAATTAATTTTTTTATAAAAAGTATAACTATGTGCTCCCTCAAGGAGAGCATCCTATAGGGAGAGAGAGAACATAAGGAAAGTTTTCACTGCAAATTGATGGAAAGGTCTCACATTCTTAGTAGGTAGATGTTAATGCATCTTTTTAATATCATTCCCATTGATTTAAAAATTATATCAATTTTTGATATTAAAGCATTTGACATTTGATATTGTCAAGGAACCCCGCCCCCCACCACCGGCCAGGATTGATGGAACAAGATTTCAATGTAAATTATAATTTGGGCAATTCGTTCATCACTTGGTCTTTCATATGGTTGCTGTTGTTTGTCCTTTCTTCTCAGAGACATCAGGGAGAAGGTGCCATCACATGCACGTGAAACAGATTGAATAGAGGGCCATGTAAGGTCCCTGCCTCACTTTCTGCTCCAGCCATAGGGGTCCAGTGATCAGACACAGATCCGGACGACTGGAGACGGCCCCGGATGATGGAGGCACACCAAATACCAAGGAGTTCCAGGTGTCTTCCACAAAGCTCCATGACATTCTAGATGTCCGATGTCATCTCCCAATGGGAACCCTTCTGCAACCTGGCGCGGGGACCTCTCCCACTGCAATGATTGGCAGGTCTGCAGTCCCCGGTCTGTGTGTCACCCGGTATTTATGACCAGAGAGCTGTTGACCTAAGCCATTTCTCATCTTATATCATTCAAAAAGTCTGCAATGACTTTGATAAGTGGGTTGGAGTCACTTGTTGGCAAAGGGTCTCTAAGAAAGCTCTTTGCTCCATCAAATCTAATGCTTTTTAATAATCAACACAATAAATAGAGGGGGATTTTACATTCTCCACACCCTTCAAGTTCTTGTGAAATGGTGGGGTTCAGTTTCAAATATCCTTTGTGGAAATGTGTGTGGTCTTTGCTAAGAGAATTCCCCACTAATAGAATCATAAAAAATTTTAAGGCTCTAAAAGAGCCAGGGAGATCAACTAGTCCAGACCCCTGTATTCCCGGTGGAGCACCTGGAGCCCAGGAAGCTCACTGACTCGTGAAGGGGGGGGGGGGAGAGAAGTGTGATGGCCCACAGGAGAGTCCTATAAATATGGGCAGTTCCGGATCCCTCGCTGTGGAAAGATACTGACAGGTTGGAGAGTACAGAGAGAACTGGAAACCGTGTCACGTCAACGGATCTACTCTCAGGTATTGTTATATCTGAGGTCACAAAGGAAGGCAAAAATCAGCCCCTGTCCTCAAGAAGCTTGTATTATAATAGAACAATAATATATCATATCAACATATATTATGAAAATTGTTATTAATAATGTTAACTGCTATATCATTAATATTGATTGTATTATTATTGATATTGATTATATTATAACATATAATGTAATGCAAACAACTATGTACAAACTATAGACAGAATAAATTGGAGCAGTCTCAGAGGGCAGGAACCATGATTAAAGAAGACTAGGAAAAGCTTCTTGAAGAAGACAGAAAGTTAATTGAATATTGAGGAAGTGAGGAAAGCCAGAAAGAGGAAAGGGGGACACAGAGATTTCTAAGCATGACGCATGGCCAGTGAAATGTCAGGAGCTAAGAGATAAAATGTCGTCTTCAAGAACAGCAAAGAGCCCAGAGACCCTGGATCATGGATGGTATGTGAGGAATCATGGAAAGAACGGGAGATGGCAAGTCCAAAAGGGAAGAGGCCCTGAATGTAACCTGATCACCACCACCAAAATTAATTAAATGGCTTCAATACAGCAGAGGAGGGATAAAATGCATTCTATAGAGCTAGGACCAATGCATGAAAGTTACAGAGAGCCCAATTTTGGTTCTGGAAAAGGGGAAACTGCTAATAATTAAGGTTTTTTTTTTAATTAAAACTTTTTATTTACAAAGCATATGCATGGGTAATTTCCCTTGCATAACCTTTTGTTCCATATTTTCCCCTCCCTCCCTCCAGCCCCTCCTCTAGCTGGCAGGTAATCCAATACATGTTACACATGTTGAAATACATGTTCTAACAATTAGGTTATCTGTTGTGTATTCCCTAGCACAAAAACTAGGATGGCCATTTGTGAGGTATGTTTTAGGGAGAATTCATAAAGGACCTCCACGTTTCTTTTTAACTCTTTTTTTAAATTAATAAATTAATTAAATAATTTTGTTTATATATATAAAATTAATTATACATAAATAATATATAGATAATTAAATAATAAATTGATGATTAAAATAAATTAATAAAATAAAAATAAATAAAAATATAATTTTTATTTAATTTTGTCATTTCCCCAGGTCACACTGACTCCTAGCTCCTGTTCTGTGACATGACATAACTTCTTCTCTCCTTTGCTGAAGAATCCTTGCTCTTGCAGGCAGAGGCCAAGATGATGGAGTTCTCCCCCTGACCTCTCCAAACACTGACCAAACATGGCAAAGCATCAGAACTCACAGAGATGGAGGGTGACAACTCAGAAGGTGGGCAGAAGAGTCCTGGGCCCACAGAGCCAGAAAGGGCAGTGACCCCGCAGCCCCTAAGCCCACAGAAGCCATGGAACCACAACAGCAAAGGCTCGGCGTACTAGGGGTAAGGTGGGCCTGGCCCAGGGCTGGCTGTAGGAGCCAGTGAACCAACAGGGAGGCAGCAGGGCTCATGTGGCAGCCCCAGGGCCCTTCTTGGAGACCTCAGCCCATAGGCAGGGCTTGGACAGCAGGTCAGAGGAAGTTTTCAGCTGTTGGCACTGAGGCAGGACTGTTGTTGCTGCTCAGATCTGAGGAGCAGGGCTGACTGCAGTACTGTTCCTAAAACTGTACAAAATCCCTGAAGCTTGGGACATTGTTCCCTCCATTCTGGAAACAGAGCCTTTCTTTAACAGAGAGTTAAAAGCTAGGTAATAGGCTGTGGAAATGAGTCAACAACAGGAAAAGATTCTGACCATAGAAAGTTACTATGGTGGCAAGGAAGATCAAAATACACACTCAGAACATGAAAAAGACAAAGCTCCTACACACAAAGCTTCCAAGAAAAATAAGAATTTGTCTCAGACTATGGAAAAGCTCAAAAGAGACTTTGAAAATCAAGTAAGAATAGTAGAGGAATAATTGGGAAGAGAAATGAGAGTGATGCAAAAGAAAATATAAAAAGCTAATAAAAAAAGACAAATTGGAAAGGATGTACAAAAGCTCACTAAGGGAAATCATTTCTTAAAAATTAGATTGAGTAAATAGAAGCTAATGACTTTATGAGAAATGAAAATACAATAAAGCAAAATGAAAAAAAATTTAAAAATGTGAAATATATCAATGGAAAAACAACTGACCTGGAAAATAGATCCAGAAGAGGTAATTTTTAAATTATTGGTTTACCTGAAGTCATGATAAAAAAAAGAGCCTGGGAATTTTTCAAGGAACCATGAAGGAAATCTGTCCTGATATTCTAGAACCAGAGCATAAAATAGCAATTGAAAGGATGCAACAATCATCTCCCAAAAGAGATCCCAAGATGAAAACTCCCAGGAATAATATAGCCAAATTCCAGAACTCTCAGGTCAAGGAGAAAATAGTGCAAACAATTTTTTCCAAGAATATGTGGAATAAGCACATTATTACCCTGTAAAATGTTTTATATATATTTATCTGTCTATATGTTTGTTCTCTTTTGCCCTATTAAAATGTAAATTCCTTTTAAAAAAAAAAAAAGAAAATAGTGCAAACATACAGAAAGAAGCAATTGAAGTATAGGGGAAGCACAGTCAGGATAACATAAGATTTAACAGCTTCTATATTAAAGAATTGGAGGATATGGAATATGAGATTCCAGAGAGCAGTGGAGTTAGGATTACAACTGAGAATCATCTAGCTAGAAAACTGAGTATAATCCTTCAGAGGAAAAAAAATGGATATTTAATGAAATAGGAGATTTTCAAACATTTGTGATGAAAAGACATGAGGTGAAATTTGATTTTCAAATACAGGACTCGGAAAAAACATACGAAGCTAATTAGGAAAGAAAAATCATAAGGGACTCAAAGTTTGTTTGTTTACATTCCTATATGGGAAGAAGATACTTGTAACTCATAAGAACTTCCTCATTATTGGGGCATTTAGAAGGAGTATATGTAGACAGAAGGTACAGGTATGAGTTGGATATGAAAGGATTGTATCTAAAGAAATAAAATAAACTCGAAGGGGCGAGAGAGGAATGTATTTGAAGAAAAGGAAAATGAGAGGTGGATGTTTGTAAATTATCTGCCATAAAGAGTCAAGAGAAAACTTTTCAGTCAAAACAAAGAGAAAAGAAGGAAGAGTGAGGGAGCCTCTCATCAGAATTGGCTCAAAGAGAAAATAACATACACACTCAATATTTTACCCTGCAGGAAAGGAGGACAGGAAGGGGATAAAAGAGGGAGAAAGGCAATAGAGGAGAGGCCATATTGGGTGAGGGGTTAGTCAGAAGCAAAACACTTTTGAGGAGGGACAAGGTGAAGGAAAGAGAGAACAGAACATACATGGGGGAAATATAATTAGCAATAGTGATTATGACAAGAAAAGAATTTCGAACTCAGTTTTTCTGATGAAGGCCTCATTTCTCAAATGTATGGCAAACTGAGTAAAATTTATAAAAAAAAAATAAGTTATTCCCCAATTGATAAAAAATCAAAAGATATGATCTATGCCTAAAGGGTTATAAAATCATGCATAGTCTTTGACCTGACAATACTACTGCTTGGCATGAATCCCAAAAGAGATTTAAAAAAAGAACTTATTTGTATAAAAATATTTACAGCAACTTTTTTTAGGCCAAAGAATTGAGAATTAAGAGGATGTCCATTCATTGGGGAATGCTGAATAAATTGTGGTATGGGATTACAAAAGTAATATTTTTTATAATAAATGATGAACATGATGCTATCATAAAAATCTAGAGTCCTCCATGAGCCCAAGTAAAGTGAAATGAATTTATACATAATAATAGCAAAGTTGTGGGACGATCAGCTGTAAATGACTTTGCTATTTTCAGTAATACAATGATCCAAAACCATTCTGAAGGACTTAGGATGAAAACTGCTATCCATATCCAGAGAAAGAACTAGTTGTGTCTGAATACAGACTGAAGCAAAGTTTTTTTTTTTTCTTTCTTTTTTTCTTGGGGTGAGGGCAGATCTATGTTTTCTGTTGTAACGTGAATTTTATGGAAATGTTCTATACAACTTCACATGGGTCTTCTTAATTAGGAGAGGGGAATTTTGGAGAGGAGAAAACTCAACATTTTAAAAACAATTGTAAAACGTCATTTTATTTAGAACTAGGACTAAATAAAATACTTTTTAAAAAAGAATCCTTACTCTTATCACATTGTTGGGCACAAAGTAGATGGACAATAAAGATTTAGAGAATGACAGCAGCTGCTGCACAAATATGAGAAACAATAAGCTTAAAAAAAACTACAAGCATCATTGCCCCCATTTTCTAGATAAGGAAACTGAGACTCAAGTTAAGGGATTTGCCCAAGTTCTCCTATGTAGACGTTTTCAAAGCTGTGATCTGAATCCCATCTGCCTCTTTCCCTCCAGCTCCAGGCTCCACTGCCTCTCAATGAATTCTTGGGATTGAGACTGTTCTTTCTTCAATTACAGCTGAAGAAGTGTGTCTATGTATGAATTAAAAATCACCCTGGGAAACATCTAGAATGATAGCAAAGTTGCTTCCCTGAAGACAATTTTTCCCTTGCTTAGCTTTTTTCTCCAACATGCTAAGAATGTACTGCAAAACCTGTTTAAAAGAAGCTGCAAAATCCTCAACCGGCTAGAGCCCATATGGCACGAAGAAAACGGAATTCACACCTCAGGAAACATTTATTAATTTATCTGTTAATTTCTCTTTATTTTTATTTTTATAAATTGTTTCCTGCAAAATTGCTACAAGGCACAAAAACAAAAAGAAGGCTTATCATAATAAAAAGACGCTGTAAAATAATTATGACTACCAAACTTAAGAGTAGTAACAATAATAATGTTAATAGTCATACAAAAAAGCTGAAATCGTTATATTTTCCCGGGGAAGAGCAGATGGAATATACAGCAAAAGATTATGTACCAATAGATAAGTGAAAAACCATGGAAACATAATTTAACCAATAAAAGACTCAAAAAATTATAAGGAAGTTGATGAATGCGGAACTACTATCCACACACGTAAACAAATTTTAAAACACAGAAGACAATTCATTGGTATTGGGCTTTCTGGCCTAGAAAGCACTTTGTGGTTCTTTACAACAACTCTGGAGAATGGGAACTATCTTTGTCCCTATTTTACAGATGAGGTCGGAGAGGTTAAGTGACTGTTGTTACCAATAATCAACGAGCATTTATTAAGCACCTACTATGTACCAGACACCATACAATGTGCTAGGGTTACAAAAATAAAATATAACTTTAACATATTTAATATGTATGGGTCTACCTACCATCTGGGAGAGGGGAAGGAGGAGGAGGGGAAAAGTTGGAACAGAAGGTTTTGCAAGGGTCAGTGCTGAAAAATTAGCCACGCGTATGTCTTGTAAATAAAAAGCAATAATAAAAAAAAATAGAGTATAACAGTCCATGCTTTCAAGATGCTCAAGATCTTTCACTGGTCCTTTCTCACACCCCGAGATGGTTTGGCTGTGGAGGACTGAATACACGAAAGTCACCAGCCTCATAGTTTTATACACATAAGCTCATTTGACCTTCACTGCAACTAAGAACATAGTAGATAGAAAGCCAGGGCTGGAGTCAGAAAGAGCTGAGTTCAAATCTATGCAACCCTGGACAAGTCACAACCCCATTTACTTCATTTTTCTCATCTATAACATGAACTGGAAAAGGAAATTTGATACCTTTGCAATATCTTTGACAAGAGAAGCCCAAAGGGGTCTCAAAAGAGTCAGACAACTGAAATGACTAGCAACCCTCTGAGAAAGACATTAGTCCCATTTTACAGATGAGAAAACTGAGTTTCAGAGACAATCGACATCTTGTCCAAGGTTGCCCAGCGACCAAAGATCTGGAGCAGGATTTGGATTTGATTCCAAGACCAGGCTCCCTCCCGGGCTCTCATTAGCCACCTGATCAGGTCCCCACCTAGCCTATCCCATCTCACTCCTCGCAGGGTTCATGCCTCAGCCAAAACTTCTGCCAGCTGCCAACTGGACTCCGTCCCCCCACAGCCTCTCCTTGCCATCTGGCCCCCTCCTTCCCAGGAAACCATATGCCCTCTCAGCCTAGGCCCAGAACAGTCTCCTGGGCTCCTCGAGGTGAGGTTAAGTGGCAGAGGCAGCGAGCCCGAGACAATGGGACGGCCGAAGCAGAGACAGATGGGGTGGATGCTCCTCGTCCCCATTTTTATCCATGCCATATGTTGGGTACCCCCCGCACAGAGAAGAGGGACGTCAGTGCTTTGATCTTGGGTAGGCAATTACCACAAGGATGGCAAGAGAGCCCAGTGGCTTTTACCTGACAGTGGATTTATCATGATTATGGAGATTATTAATCATGTTAATGACAACAGAAAGGGTTTGTATATCACTTTAAGGCTTCGAATATGCTTTTACAAATGTAATCTATTTTAGTCTCATTATAACCCTATGAAAGAGATGTTATTATCATCCAAATCTTACAGATAGGGAAACTGAGGCTAAAAGACTATGGAAATTATTAATCATATTAATAACAACAGAAAGTGTTTATATATCACTTTTAGGCTTGGAATGTGCTTTTACAAATGTAATCTATTTTAGTCTCACCATAATTCTATGAAAGAGATGTTATTATCATCCAGATTTTACAGATAGGGAAATTGAGGCTAAAAGATTATGGAAATTATTCATAATAACAGAAAGTATTTACATATGATTTTAAGGCTTGGAATGTGCTTTTACATATGTAATCTATTTTAGCCTCACTATAATCTTATGAAAGAGATGTTATTATCATCCAAATCTTACAGATAGGGAAACTGAGGCTAAAAGATTAAGTGTTTTGGCAAGAGTTACACCAGTGTTTCAGGAAGTAGTCAGACTTGGGGCTTCCTGACTCCACACCCAGTGCTCCAAGTCACCAAGCCAATCCTCTTCAAGTCAATAAGGCAAAGAGGAAATTCGTGGGAGACAAATAAAAATGCAAAGATTCTCGGGTCTTCCTTCTCTTCATAAATCACAGGGGCACTGGGGCAATACCTTCACGCACATCCATGTAGGAAAGAGAGTTTAGCCTATTGGGGCCCTAGGATCGGATATTTAAAACCGATCCATCAACAAGCATTTACAATGTTCCAGGGACTATGGAGAACCTTCCGGACGTAAGTTCCTCTGGAGCAGACCTTGTTTTCATTTATTATATATTATATTTGTGGCCCCAGTGCCTGGCACATAATAAGTACTAAAGTATTAAAAGTATTAATACTTTAAATACTTTATATTTTAAATACTTTAAATAATAAAGTATTAGTCCAACAAGACTTATAAGTAAAATAATGAAACAGTTCTATTTCCAAGGAGCCTGAAAGGAAAGAACCCAGGTATGTGTGGATATAAAATATATGCAAGGTATATACATAGTCATTTAGGAAAGGGAGGCCTAGAAGCTGGGCAAAATCAGGAAAGGCTTCATGTAGGAGGTGTCGTGTGAGCCGAGTTCTAGAGCAAGCTAGGAATTCTAAATTAGGGAAGTAAAAATTCAGTACATTCCCAACATGAGGATGAGCTCCAGCCTCCGCGGTGATGGGAAAAAATGAGATGCTATAAGCAACGAGAAAGCCGGCTTGCTGGAATTGTAGAAAGCTCTAAGTTCTATGAATAGATGGGTAAAAACCCCGTTTTGGGGTGGTAACTGGGGGAGCCGATGGGTTGTAAAGGGCTTTGCTATTTGATCCAAAAGAAAGCAGACAGTGCCCAGAACCTGCTGAGCGGGTCCAGAACAGAGTCAGATCAAAGCGTTATGAATATCATTTTCTCACTGGTATGGAAGGTGGCTTGGGAGGGGAAGATGTTAAAAAAGGGCACCTGACTACAAGAGGCGATGGGGGCTAGAACGAGGGCGAGAGTTAGGCAAGGGCTAAGAGGTAACAGGGAACTGGGCAGACAGAGTTAGGAAGACGTGGCCCCTAAACATGTGAACGTGTCTAAGTATGTGTGTTTATATACATACACACGGGTACATACATGTGGAGCAGAGGGACAGCACAGCAGCAGAATTTGGGCCCTCATCTTCCTGAGTTCAAATCTGGACTCAAGCACTAGTTATATGATCCTGGGGATGTCACGTAACCGTGTTTGCCTCAGTTTCCCCATCTGTAAAATGAGCTGAAGAGGGAAATGGCAAACTAGTATCTCTGCCAAGAAAATCCCAAATGTGAGTCACAAAGAGTCGGACACAACTGAAAATGACTCCACAACAAATGCACATATGTGTGAATGTGCACAAATTATCATAGAGGGCATCCTATCCTCCTGTTTCCTTGGGCTCCCAACCGGGACTTCCCACTGCCTTTCACCCCATTCCTCATATCCAATCTCCTCATTGATTCCCTTCTATAACGTGGCTCAATTCCTCCCCCTTCTCTCCTTTGACCCCATCTCCCCTCAGGTGGACCCTCACCTTGCTTACTACAGTAGCGTGATAGGGAGGACTACTCCAAGTCTTTCTCCACTCCAGTTCAGCCTCCATTCTCCCCTAAAGTGCTTTTCCTAAAGATCATGTAACCTCCTGCACTTTGAACTCTAATGGCTCCTCGTTACCTCCAGGAGCAATGAAAAATGCCCTGTTTGGCAGTCCTAGCCCCCTCCTACTTTTCTAGTCTTCTTGCACCTCGAGCCCCGACACATGCTCTGCCATCCAGGGAAACGGGTCTCCTGGATGGTCCCCCAACACGACCCTTCATCTCTCCATTCTCTGGCTGTCCGCCATGCCTGGAACACTCCTCACTCCTACTAGTGGCTTCCCTGGATTCTTTTAAGTAGCTTTCTCTGGGAAGCCTTCCCTCAGCCCTCTTAATTCCAGAGCACTTGCTATTTGTAGTTATTTCCTTTAGTTTGTATTGTATGTATCTGTTTGCAGGTGATATCCCTGATTAGATTTTAAACTCTTTGAGGACAGGGACTGTCTTTCACCTTTTTTGGGTCCCTAGTATTTAGCACAGAATATAGTAAGTTCTTGATAAACCTTTATTGAATTGAAATGAATTTAAATTTTGGTTCACAGGTAGATATATATATAGATAGATAGATAGATAGATAGATAGATAGATAGATATAGATATAGATATAGATATAGATATAGATATATACACACACACATACACACACACACACACACACACATATATGTACATAGCATTTCTATAGCACTTTATAATTATTATCTCATTTATTCTCCATCATCCCTGGGAGATAGTTACTATTATTCCCATTCTAGAGATAGGGAAACAAAGGCACAAAGGAGATAAATGACTTCCCAAATTACACAGCTAAGTTTCTGAGGCTGGATTTGGAATAAGGGAGAGCGAAGAATGGATGGTGATATAAGTAACAAACTCGGTGATCTTTGGTGGATGGTAGTGTCTTTGGTGGGAAGAGGGAAGAAAACATGGCCATGGAATATCCACTGAATCTTTGGGAAGAAAACTGGAACTAGTTCTGCATTACTTACATATATCTGTAAGTGGCCAAAGTAAATAGTATTTTTGGTGATATTTGGTGATATTGGTAAACAGGGGCAGAATGAATGAATCATCAACACCACCACCCACCACCATTATTGCAGCATAGCCCTATGGTTAGAAGGGACCTCAGAAGCTAATTGGTGCAACTGAATTATTCTATAATTGAGGAAGCTGAAGCTCAAAGACTTATCTACATGGTTAGCAACAGAGCCAGACATTTATAAAGCATCCTGGTTTACAAAGTACACACATTACCTCATTTAACTGATAGAAATGTTGCCAACAGGGAATCTCCTTTTTGTCTGTCACCCTAGAGGCATTTAATAAATATTAGTCAAAAAATCTCACAACAACTCGGCGAGATGTCGACCTCCCTAGTTGAGATGAGATTATTGGTCAATGGGCAAGTATTTGATAAACTTGGAAAGTGATTTCAGAAAATGAATAAACTTTCCCATTCAGCACAGTTCCTGGCCACTCAGTGTGTTTTCACCTTTTCTTTGCTAGATTTCCTTTTGATCCAACATTTTCATATTCAGCATCAAGGATATCTTGCTTTTGTCCCATTATTAGCTTAGACTCAAAGTCAAGGTACAGTTTTATAACTATAAATACATTGGAAACATTAATTTTATATTATCATATTATAATTATAAAATTAATATAATACTTTTCTTATTATTATATTAATTAATTAAACATTACACAATATTGATCGAGTATATGGTAAGGGAGAGAATTTTTCCACCATATCCAGCCTTAGGTAGGCCACAATATTGTAGAGGAACCACAAATTAAGACAAAGAGAACATTTGAAAGAAGGTAAGTAGGATGAGAGAGAAGAATATCAAAGAAAGTGACAGGGAATGTTTAGCCAAAAGAAGATTTGGGATCTTAGGGGAAGGAGAGATGAAGTCTCCCTAAATATCTGAAGGTTGTCATTTGGAAGAAGGACTGGACTCATTCTGCTTTAACCAAGAAGAGCCAAGGGTGGAAAGCAAAGAGAAGACAGATTTAGGTTTGACATAACAAAAAACTTCCTTACAAAGGGCCGCAGGGGTCACTGGGGTCCACTTCACAGGAAGTCTTCAAGCAGGATCTAGGCTACTCTCTGTCAGGGATATTTGTAGAAGGAAATTATTATTTATGGGCAAAGACCAGTTGGACTCGATGACCACTGAGCATCTAGGGCTCCATGTGAAATATATCAAGAACTGAATTCTTCCTATGGACTCATAGCTTTAGATTTTCAAATGGAAGATTAAAAAGAGATTCCTATGTCTTGAAATATAGAATTTCTACTTCTTTTGACTATTGAATTTCAATGAGCTCACGTAGAAATCTCCTGGGTTTTGTTGACATGGTTACATTGAAGTCACAAAGTCCCCATAACCAAGTAAATATACAAATGCACCATGCAGAAAGTGACCTGCATTGACAACTATAGTGAGCTGCCCATGGTTCAAGTCCCAAGACCAGCTACAGACGGAAGAGAGGAATGATCAGAAAACAAAAATAACCTTGGGTGAACTTGTCGCTCCTAATCAAAAGTTCACCCCACCCATATACTTTGCCTTTAATTTTGCACTGATTCACAACAATTCTAAGCCACCCTAACCATATTCCATACCAGTTATCTGAGTGCTTAAAAATGCTGTTTCTATATGACTAGATTGTAATTAAATGAACTTCCCTGGCAAAAAAACAAACTAAGCTGTTGAAGAATAATGATTATTTGAATTGACTTTTTTAGTGGCTCTACTTAATCTCTTTTATTTTTTCTGGAACTAAAACCAGACATAGTATTCTTAATTTGGCAAATGTGACAGCCCTATATCCCAGAATCTGTTGCTCCAATATGGAAGACAATTAGCATATTTCTTCAAGAGAATAACTTTTAACTGTGCCTTTTGTTGATTTACTGGTCCCTAGTTTTAAAGCGAATGGAATTCATTTCAAAGAACAGATAAAAGTTAGCCATTTGGAAAAGCAAATGTCATTTTGTTCTTAAAGTGATGATGGTAACTCATATACAAAATCAGTTTCATCATATATACATATATGTATATGTCATATACACACACGTACATACACACACACATTACCAGCTGTGTAACCTTCCACAAGTCACTTAATTGCTGGGTCTCTATTTGTTCATTTACAAAGTAAAAAATAATAAAACTTGAAATACAGTTCTTACTCCAAAAGACTTACTATGTGGATGAAATGAGAGGTCTGTTTAGCATTTTGTAAATCTTACAGCAATATGTAAATGCCACTTGCTACTGTTTTTATTCTTGTTACCAAAATAATAGCTATGAGAACATTATTTCTCTTTTTTGTCCTTTTTCAATTTAAAAACAATAATTATATTTCTTGTTTTCTCACACACACACATACACATACACATGATGGAACATTTGGTTTACTGCCCTGCCCACCTGTTTCACCTTCCCCTAGAACTATATATGTATTTGATACTAATTATCACTCACAACTAGATAATACAGTAAATAGAGCCCAGAACTTGGGAGTCAGGAAAATAAAGAGTTCAAATCCTCCCTCAGATACTTATGTGACTGTAGCTTCTATGGGCCTCAGTTTCCTTATCTGTATAACGGAAATATTAATAGTCTATTTTCAAGGCTGTTGTGAGGATCAAATAAGTTGATCCTTATTTGCAAACTTTAGGCCTATTATATAAATGCCAGTGATTTAATGTCTTTTTTGACCATCTGCCCATCTGTTTTTCTTATGGGTTCTTAACGTGAACTTGTATGTGTGTATAGATAGATATTTATATATACATGTGTGTATATACATACATATATACACAAATATATAACTATATGTACATATCTAAAATGATATTTCAATATAATTAGTTTCCTTTGTAATCCTTTTTTTAATTTTGGTTGCTGGGAAAGGATCCGTATGCTTCACTTTGACAGTAATACAAAAAAGGTTACTAGTTCTTCGTTTAGCTATAGTCCAGAATGAAGATATGATATCACTAATTGATATCATTTTCTCGCATTACTTTAACATGGGAACCTGTTTAAAAGGGGGAACTGTATTGATAAGTTTCTAGTTAATTCTTCCATTTTAGCAATAGTTGTTTTTTTTTTTTTTAATGGCCATATGATTTCAGATTCTAGGCCCCATCCCTGTGGTAAGAATACAATTTAAATTGGAATATCGAGTAACATTTTTATAAGCCATTTTCTGAGAATCCAATGAGGCAAATTCAACAAAGGCTTTAAGAACTTCTGCAGTCTAAAAGTTCTAAGATTTGGGAAAGCTGTGTTTTGTTTTTCAGACCAGACACAGGATTTTTCTATATTCAAAATGTCCTTGATTATAGAAATTTTATAGATTTAACTTACTATTATTTCATGGCCATTAAGTAAGTGAAAATTCTTTTCCTATTTGACCACAGGCTTTCTTGGGAACATATTTACCATGCCCTCCAAATAGCATGTCCTATATGTGTAGTATTTGTATCTTTATTGCTGTAAATGAATATGGCAATGAGAGTAGCATTATCTTCAGGGGTTGTCTATTAACATCATATGGATTTCCCTGGACCTTCATGATACGAACACATTTATAGAAAACTATTCATATAATAATCGATGCTTTGTCTGCGGGGTATGAAATAAAAAATTGAAAAACCTCCAAATAATTGAAGTTCTTGATTTCTGTGCAAATAATTTGTTGCCAATTACCCAGAGATTCTGGGTAATGTTATGTTGTATGTTTTGAGTCCTGAGACATAATTTTAAGGCCAAAGCATTGTGTATTAGATTAAAATATTCTGTTCTGCTGTTTATTATTGTTCATAAGTCATGAATTATTAAAATTCTTCTCGGAGTTTGTTTTTCCCCTTTGAATCAAAGCAACATATATAGCTTTTCATCTATTCTGTTAATTTTGGAGAATTTCTCCTTAATAACTTTAGACAACCCCTGATCCCTATGCCTCTTTTCCTCTGTCTTCCCACTAAATAAATCAAACATATGCTTTCATGTAGACAGAACTTCCTTTTCTTAGTAAATAAAGTTTGGAATTTGAAGTGATTTCATTGTTGTTGTTGGTTTGGTTGAATTTTTTTAAAGAGAAAATTGAAAAGAAAAGAGCTCCTTTCTAACCTTCTCTCCAATAAATTAGTGAGTGGGATGGTTGCCCATTCTCTAATCTACATTTTTAAAGAAACTATGTGAGAATGAGAGAAGATAAGATAAGGCTGCCTAAAGGAGATTGAATTTGCATTCTGATTATTTGCACAAGTGTTCTATTCCACAAAGTTTATGTATTTTCTTATGCCTAATGCAAGTATTACCTACTAGGATTTGAGGTTTTTTTTCCTTTTTTACCCCTTTCTCTCCAACAGATTTGTAAGCATCAAACCGTTTTTTCCTCCAAAAAGGCAAGTGGTATATACAATTTAGCTATTCATTTATGCAAACGACGGTAAACAGAATTATAAAGACAGATAATAAACAGCAAATGAGGTTATTTTGCTTTGCGCTTCATGTTGTCAGAGTTCTGAGCATAGTTTAGTGTTTTCTATTCATGACTTTATATTACCAAATTACTCCCTGATGATGTCTCAGATGTGCTTTTGTCTGCAAATGAGAAGGAATAAAATACCAAGACATTAACGTTAAATTACAATCGTTAATGGCGTAAATACGAAAATAATTACTGCATCATACCATCAATTGTTATGTGTTCATTACTGAAGTTCTTGTAAAGCCTTCATTCCCTCGTTACAATTATTTTTTTTTTCTCTTTATTTTTGTCTGGTTATTTTATAGCCTTGACAATACTTTAGCAACATTCAGCAGTTACACAACCCATTTACTCCTGTTTAAAGCTTCATTTAAACTTCATTCTCACTAATTTTTGTCTGGGTGGGTGTGAGTTTTACTTCTGTCTCCATGGCCAAAAGTTTGGCAGGGGTGGGCCCGGGCAAGATGAGTGTGTGAGATGAGATGATCTGTAACCTGCAATACACCCTGGAACACCACAGCATCCTTCCAAAATTCCTTGGCCCAAATAACCCATGTTCTTGCTCTTTGAGGATTCTCCTCCCAGTAGCTGCTGCTGTTTTAATAGTAACAGCTTTTACAAAGTAGCTTGCACTTCTACAACCAACCAGGCAGAATGCTTTTGTGATATTCTTCCTCTCTCTCTCTCTCTCTCTTTCTCTCTCTCTCTCTCTCTCTCTCTCCTCCCTCCCTCCCTCCCACCCTCCTTCCCTCCTCTCTCTCTCCTCCCTCCCTCTCGTTCTCCTTCCCTTTTTCCCTCCTTCTCTCCCCCTCTCTCTTCCTCTCCCTCCTTTCCTCCCTCTTTTCCTCTCTCCCCATCTCCTGTTTCCTCTCTTCTCTCCCATTTACCTCTTCTTCCTTTCTCCCTCCTCTCTCCCGTCCCCTTTCTCTCTTATCTTCTTTCCCCTATCTCTAACCCTCCTTCCCTCCTCTCTCTCTCTTTCTCTCTCTCTTCCTCTCTCTCTCTCTCTCTCTCTCTCCTCTCTCTCTCTCCCTCCCTCCCTCCCACCCTCCTTCCCTCCTCTCTCTCTCTTTCTCTCTCTCTTCCTCTCTCTCTCCCTCCCTCCCTCTCGTTCTCCTTCCCTTTTTCCCTCCTTCTCTCCCCCTCTCTCTCCTCCCTCCCTCTCGTTCTCCTTCCCTTTTTCCCTCCTTCTCTCCCCCTCTCTCTTCCTCTCTCTCTCTCTTCTCTCCCATTTACCTCTTCTTCCTTTCCCCCTCCTCTCTCCCGTCCCCTTTCTCTCTTATCTTCTTTCCCCTATCTCTAACCCTCCTTCCCTCCTTTCTCCTCACGCACCTCACCTCTCTATCCATCTTGCCCTCCTTTCTCCCTCCCTTCTTTCCTATTCTCCCCCTCTCTCTCCTCCCTTCTCCCCAGTCCCCTTCCCTCTGCGGATCTCGGTTCTTTTTCTCTCTTCTCCTTAGAATCTCCCCGTCCACTTTCTCCAAGTCCTTCTTCCCCCCACACCTTTCTATCCTTCCTTTTCTTACCTGCTCACTGATATCTCAGTCACACTGGCACCCACGGGTACTTTCCCTGCCTGCCTTCTGAGCCTTGACGCACTCATCCACCAAATATGACCAGACCAGAGCTCCCTCCAGAACCTGCCCTTCTTTTGTTTGTAAGCTCCCACCACCACCTTCCAAGCATCACTGAGGAGGGGGAGGGCGGAGGGGGTTGCCCTCCAAGACTCCTGAAAATGACCACAGAACTCCTCGGTTCTTCTCGCCGAAGAGAGCAACGTATCCATGAGCAGCATGCAGCCTCAACGCACCCATCTCTACCGAAGCCAGACGCGCAGACACACGGAGCCTGGGACTAAGGTTCCCCAGAGGCCTGAAGGATGCTCAGGGCGGCGGAAGCAGGGACGCACAGTCCCCGGCGCCCTTGGTCCAGCATCTCTCATTCGCTCTCAATGCTAACTCAGGAGATCTCGGCCAAACTTCTCTCTCGATCAGACCTAGAGCCACATCTTGGTAGGAATGAGCCATAAACACTGGGGAAGGGGGGGGGGGGACAGGAGAGAGCTGATAAAATTTAAAGCTAAAAGGGACCTTAAAAGTTATCAACTCCCAAACCAGGAGGAAACTGAGACCCAGAGAGGGGCAGTGTCTCAATCAAAATAGCACGAGGAGTAAGAATGTAAGCGCAGAGATTATTTAGTGCCCTGAAGGAATCTTTTTTTTTTTTTTTTTTAAATTTGGCTAGACTTGTGCTTAAGTGGTTTAAGGAGCCCCTTAAGAGGAAGCTCCTACTAAAGGGCACACAGTCAAGTGACTATTCCAGAGTCTCACAACCAGTACGTGTCAGATCCTGGACTACAAGGCAAGTCTTTCTGCCCCCTGACGCTTTCCATCTAACTCCGATAGCAGACGCCGCATAAAATGTTTGGGGAATTGGGCAGTCGTGAAAAGTGACAGAATAGGGCTCTTTCCGGCTTCGGACACGCCACAAAGTTTAATCCTCTCCCTGGGTCCTCCCGGCTCCCAGCCCTGGGATTCTCGCCATTCATTAGCCACCTCGATATCTCCATCCTTGGAGATTGGGAACCTCAGCGGCACCTCCGCAGCCAAAACCGATTTCTCTAAGCCCAGACCGGAGAGTCTCTCCTCCAGGGACCAGCTCCCCGACACCCGCTCCCCCGGGGCGCTTTGCTAATTTCTCCAACTCTGGGATCTGAGGAGTCTGTGCTCCCAGGTCTGTTCTCCAAGCCCCGGCTGCAAACTTTTGGTGGCCCGCCGGCCCCGGGCTGGGGGGGAAGGGGGGTGGTCAGTAGCCCTGGGGAGGTCCGGTAGGCAGGGGCTCACAGGTGCCACCAGCCCACCACGCAGAGGAGGCCGGGCGCAGCGGAACTTGACAGCCCCATCCATAACTGCCAGCCCACGCCCTCGGCCGCCCCGCTGGGAGGAGGAGAACAAAGCTGGGCGCCAAGGGGACCTTGGGCGACCGGGGCGGAGAGCTGTCCTGTGGTGACCCGGAGCCGGCCAGGGGCTCCCCCGTGCAGCCCCATCCGGGCCAGCCTCGCACTCCCCAATGCGTTACCTTTGGGCCGCCGGCCGGCTTGCCTCCGGAGCGCGCCCGCCAGCCCGGCCGCCTGCCTGCCCCGGCAGCTGCTGCTTGCTCGGGCCGCCGCGCTGCCTCTGCTGCTGCTGAGTGGAGCCAGCCGGAGCCTCCTCTCCCCGCCCCTTCGGTGCTCCAGCCCCGCCTCGTCCCGCCCCGCCCCGGACTGAGCGCGAGCAGCTCTGGGGAGGGGGTGGGGGTGGTCCTGCTTGTCTCTGCCACGCGCTCGGGGCCGCTCCGGCTGCTGCCGCTGCCTGCTGCCACCGCCCGACGCTGGCAGCTGTGCACCCGCTCCTGCGGCGTCCGTGGCAGGGGCAGTGCGGGGGGCTGCGGGCTACCTGCCCCCGAGCGAGTCCCGACTCTGCCCCCACCCCGGAGCCAACCGGAGCCTGGGCGCCGGGGAGCGGGGGCTGAGCTGCCCCGGCAATCCGGCCAGCTGGAGGGGACCGGTCAGCCGGCCCGCGCCCAAGGCAGGATTGCGCCCGGGCAGCCCCCCAAACGCATTACTGGAAGCCCCTCGGTGGCTGGGGCCGCCAAGTCGGCCGTGCCAGCCGAGGAGTCGCTCGGCCCAGGTTGGCTTGCAGCCTCCGCGGAGCCCCCCAGAAAATGCCACCGGCGCAGGGGCTCCATCCATCCTGCTCCATTGAGCAAGTCTTTAGAGATAAACGGGGTGGGGGGGAGGGGATGCTTGCGATCTGACAGCTCTAATGAGCTCCAGGAAGAATTATATAAACATTATTAAGTGTAATAAACACTTGTCGTTGGCATCAGGCAATCTCGTCTGGAGAAGGCTTGGGAAAAGCCAGGGCTGAGGTTGTATATTCCTAATGTCTTTTTAACTTTCTGCAGCCGCTCTAATAGGCCTTTGCCTTTGCTGTTGCCTGGACGGAAAATCATTAGCCCCGTAATAGATGAGCCAGTTCAAGAGGAAAGCCACTGGGATGCCGTTCCCTTTCATTCATAAATGCAATATATTAGCGGAAGAGGGTGCGCTCCGCTGCCAACTTGGCCATTTTAATTACCAAACTGTCAATGGCCAACTTCTTGTTTCTACTTCCGGAGACAGCATCTGGCCATAATCGTTTGTGAAGGCACAAATAAACAAATAAAAGGAAGGCTCCATCATTCACTCAGCACCCCTGTATTTGTTCTTTGCCTTTTTATTTTGTTTTATTTTTTTTAACTCTGCCTTTCAGGAAGCCTGGATGGATTGACTGGAGATCAGCAATCACTTTTCTCTGAACAAACCGAATACAGAGTTATTAAAGCAACGCACACTGTTTTATAGAGAAGATGAAGCGCTTCAGAGGCTCCAGCCCAACAAGTTCCCCGTGCTTTTTAACCATCTCCAGATTTTTTAATTAGACAGTTTTCGTAGGGGGTATAAAGGCAAGAATCTTAAAAAAAAACAAAAAAAAACCAAAAAACCTTGAAGCCTTTCCACGGTTGATTTTACCTTTTCTTAAGGTTTATTAGTAAATAATACTAAAAAGGTCATGGGATCTTAGATTTAACATGGTGGGTGCCATCGAAATCAACTAGTTCAATTCCAGAATTTTACAGATGAGGAAAACTGAGGCTCAGAATGGTTAATAAGATAGGAAGCTAATTGTTTAACTTTGGATACAATGCTTTTTCCAGTAGGCCATGCAGGACATCTCTGGAGGGCCCCCCCAAATTATCCATTAATTGTTTTTAAATTAGAGTATCATTGATTCCCCACATACTCCAAGTATAGCAAAGGCACAAAGACTCCTCGGAGTGATATCCAAGGTCATCCAGACCAAAGTTTTCTAACACTGGGTTATGGGCCACTCCTCAATGAGGCCTGAATCAGATTAAAATATTATTGGGAAATATTTAACAAAATAAATAATTAAATACAAATAATGTTACTATATGGTTTTCTAAGCCAATAGACTACAAATAGGGATCCTTGTTTATGGTCTAGTTGTTCTAATCTCATATGCCGAGTATGTCAGGAAAACCCTAGTTCAAATCCAGACCCCTTTCTGCTTCCCTTTCCTCAGTAAACTAAATTGAGAAAAAATTATAGCATTTGTCTCAAACTGTTTGCTGGGATTATCAAATGAGATATTTATTAAGCACTTAGCACAGTGCCTGGAACACAGCAGGCCCTATATACATGTTTATTTCCTTTGTTCTTCGATTTTATTTTGATTTCTATTTGAGTTCTGCATCCCTGATCCCATTAAATCTATAGGTCTAAAATAG
Source organism: Antechinus flavipes (assembly GCF_016432865.1). Lineage (NCBI taxonomy): Eukaryota > Metazoa > Chordata > Mammalia > Dasyuromorphia > Dasyuridae > Antechinus > Antechinus flavipes. Next base: position 27,570,394 of record NC_067402.1, read on the forward strand.
TCAGTTCAAAATGGAAGAAAAAACAACCAACAAAAGAGTCTCATTTGAATATACTATACAATTGACTCTAGTTTTCACTTTGATGATTGATATCAAACATCTTATTGCTTGATAAAGAATCCAGTGACAAAATCTTAATTCCAATGGGCTTTCAGCAAACTCCATGGATATAAAGTGCAAATGCCTGAGATGGATTCATTGAAAGTCATTGGTCAAATCATTTGATGGTAGAAGAGATTTTATTTCTTAAAGTAGTGGATTGAAAAATGTTATTCGGTTTACAAAATTTCTATGTTCAACTTTTGTGTTAATGCCATGAAGCCTACAAGACTCCTATCTGTAGCTATAATCTGATTAAATGTCATTGGAAAATATTTAACAAAATAAATACAATACAATATAGATAACATTAATATTTTAATGAATAATAAATAGTTTTCTGAGCCAATTACTGACCATAAGGATCTATTTCTATTTGCATTTGACACAATTGGTATAGCAGATAGCCATCCTTGGAGTTTGGAAGTCCTGGATTCAAATTCTGCCTTTAATCTATATTAACTGTATGACTGGTCAAGCCTCTTGATCTTTAAATGCCCTAGGGAAAGTCTAAAAGGATTTTGAGCAGCAGATACCAATTTGCAGTGGTAGGAGTTCTTCCTGAGGATTTTCCTACACAGATCAAATTATAAACTAGTTTTGTTTTGTTTTTTAGTTATATTTATGGCTGAAGTCAGTTACACTTTGGGAAACATTGGGTTTCTTTGGCACACTGTCCTCACCCTGTTGACTTGAGATCTCAGGAATCTTACTTACATCACTAGTCCCAATAGTAATCACCAGATTCTTCCAGTCACATAAAAACTTGTCACAGAATCAGAGACTAACATGTGTAGAACTGGGTGGGATCCCCAAAATTACATAGTCTAACCCTCATATTTGATAAAGGAGGACCTGAGGGAACAGAGATTAAGCAACTTCACTAAGATCACACAGGTAATAAGTAGAAGAGCCAAGGTTGGAACCCAAGTTCTCTAACTCTACATCCAGCACTTCTTATTGTGCCATCCATCTTCCTCATTGTGATTCACATCATTTACACTTTTATTTTTAAGCTAATAGCTTAAATTTTGCTTAAAAGTTAATAACCATTTTCTTTTTTTCTTTTTTTTCCTTCCACCCTACATTACTTTTTTTTTCTTTCTTCATTCATTTTTTGTTTTGTTTTTGCAAATGAGATAATGGTGCCTCCCCAGCACTTAGCACAGTGTCTGGCACAGAATAGGTATTTTAAAAAATGTTTTTAAACTGACTGATAGTATATTTACAGAACCATAAAGAGTCAACTAAAAACTAATGGAAATAATGTCTTTGAAGAAGTTATAGGATATAAGGCAAATCCACATAAATGAACAGTATTTCTAGATAAAACCAATAAAATACAAAAAGAATCACAAAGGCAAATTCTGTTAAAAAAAAAACCTATGAATTTGGATATGTATCAAGATTCACACAGGGACAACATGAATCTAAATATAAAACAATCTTTACAGAAATAAAGGAAAGTTTAGCTAATTGGAGAATTTATGGGCATGTTGAACCAATGTAATAAAAATGAAAATACTATCTAAATTAATTTACTTATACTTTTTTAGTGTTATGCCAAATGTCCAAAGGAATATTTCACAGATAAAATAATAACAAAATCCATATGTAGGAATAAAAGACCAAGAATATGAAGGGTAGTAATGGGGGGTGAGTTGTGAAAAGAAGTGAAGTCAGTCTATCAGCACCAGATTTTAAACTGAACTCCAAAGCGATAGTAATCAAAGTAATTTAATACTGGTTAGAAAAGAGATATATAGGCCCATCGGTCTGGCAAATTATCTACATACAAAAAAATTGAAAGAAACACATGGAGTGTAATAAATCTAAAGACCCCAGTTCCTGAACAAAGAAATCACTATTTGACCAAAAGTGCTGGGAAAACTGGACAGCAGTCTAGCAGAAATTATATTTAGACAAAAGCTGCACACATCACATGCTAGTATAGCTCCAAATGAAAACATAGTCTATATATAAAAATTCACATAATAAAGAAATTAGAGGAACAAGAAAGAAATTACCTTTCAGTTCTATGGAGGAGGAAGAGTTTATGACTAATTAAATTATATCAAAGTTCTCATAAGATAAAGTAGATAGTTTTCTCACATAAAATTAAAGATGTTTTAAACAAACAAGTATAATAATAAGAGTAAAACAGGCAATAGGGATAAAATCTTTGCAACATACATCACTACTAAAAGATATATAAGGAATTGATTCAAATACATGAAACTAAGCCATTCCCTAAGCAGATGAATGGTCAAAGGAATTGAATGGGAATTTGTCAAAGGAAAAAATCCAAATTATAACAATCATATGAAAAAATGTTCTAACACTAAAAATTAAAGAAATGTAAATTAAGGTAACATTGAAATCTTACCTCATATATAATGAACTGGCAACTCTGACTAAAAAGATAAATAAATGTTGGAGAGGCTATGGAAAAGAAGTATATTTAGAGCACTATGGACAGGTTTGTAATGGAGGAAAACAATTTGAAACCATGTCCAGAAAGTTACCAAACTCTTTCCCCAAAATAACCACCCTTTCCCCAAAGAAATTTTTTTTAAGGAAAGTGGTTTACATGTAGAAAAATATTTACTACAGTTCTTTATGTAATAACCAAAAATTGGAAGCAAAGAGGCTACCCTCCTATTGAGGAAAAGCTAAAACAAATTATAATTTGTGAATGTAATAAAATAGTAATATACCATTAAGATAACAAATTTCAACATAAATAAGGAAAATCTTTATGAATTGATGAAGAAGGAATTGAGAACTAGAACAATAACGTTATATATAAAAACAACTTTGAGAGACTTTAGATCACTGATCAACTCGATGAATAAGGCCAAAAGAATGAACAAAGCATATAACTCAGCTCCTGGCTGAGAGGTTTTGAACCTGAGGTACAATAAGAAATGTTCTTTTTCAGATATGGCTAAGACAAGAATTTGTTTTGCTGGAATATATAGATATGTATAAAGGAATTTTTTTTAATTTCCTTGATGAGAAGTATGAGTTAATAAAATGTGGTTTGAAAAATTAAAAAGCAATTAAAATAATTTTTAAGTTAATGGAATAGAATTGGCATCTAGAATGCTACTCACCAATGAGCCCTTTTGCTCCTTCTGTGTGGTGGCAGTGACGTTGTTCTTATTTCAATAGGAGAGATTTTAATGAAGATCTTTGGGTTAGTTCCTTTAACCAAGACTTATTCTCCATGACTGCTACCTCTGACTGCCTCATATCATATCAAAATCTCATCTTTTGACTTTCATTTCAACCCATCATCCCTGAACATGAACCTCCAGCAGATGTCACTTGTTCTCCTAATTAGGGAACCAGTTCTTCAAAGATTCTTCCAAATGGTAAAAAATCTATAGCTGTGATAAAAGCTCATAAATACTTCCCTTACTGATTTTTTTTTTTTGCCACTAATCACAGTTTCAGGTTTCATACACATCCAAGAGTTCTTTAGGGAATAATAGGAATGCTCTCCTTGCTCTTCACAGCCATTCAGGATGGCTTATTACTATTTGTATCATCTCTCTATTAGTATGTAAATAGTCCATCATCTGCTTCAATCACCTCCTTCCTCCATGCCAAAGTACTCTTCTCCCAAGTGCCCATCAATCCTATGCCTTCCCCTGGGGCAGCTGAATCAAGTTGTTCAATCACCACAAGAAGGCAAGCCAAAGAAACCTAGTAAAGGGAGGGGGAGAAAACAAATAAATTTGCCTTTTTTTCAATACTATCCATACCTGGAAAAAAGAGATTTATGGTACCTGTTACATATTAATTTTTGTCACTCATTTATTGAATTTAAAAGACAGTCACACTTGAAGCTGGGAATCAAAGGATCATAGATTTAAACCTAAAAGGAAATTTAGAGATTATTTAATCCTGACACCCACCACTGCCATTTTACAAAATGAAGAAAGTGAGGTACAGAGAGGTTGTGACTTTTCTTGGATCATATTGCTAATGAATATCTGAGTTAGAATTTGAATCCAGGTCTTCCTGACTATTGTTAATCCAGGACTTTACTCAGTACATCAAACTGTTTCTCAAGGATTTATGTTTCTTCCTACAAACAGGTTTCATACCTCATTATTTATATTCTTTATATATTTACCTCAATATTTATAATATATATTTCATTATAATAATGCTTCATTATTCTGCATAAAATACCAAAAATATGTAGATTCAGGAAAGGGCAGAGCTTTTGTGCACAAGAAAGATCCTTAAAGGCAACTAACAGATTGAATAATTCCCATAGTCACACTAACTGCTAATTTGTTATTCCATCTGCCCAATAAGGAGTCTTCCTGTTATCTAATAAGGATTCCCTTAGGGAAAAAAAGCCAAAATTAATCAAAAATATTTAAAACTAATCAGAGGAATCATGTCTTTTTGGGTGAAGCACTATGTCTGGAGTCAGAAATATCTAAATTCAAATTCCATTTTTTGCACTTACTGGCTACATAAGGTCACTTAACCTGTGTAAGTCTCAAGTGGTTCCCTGGTATTTATCCATTAAGACATATAAGCAATCCATTTTGAAGTCTCTTATACTGCCTATTTCCATTTAGAACATTAGTTCCCAAGGGCAGGATCCAAGGTATGTTTGGATAGATAGATAGATAGAGCTAGAGATAGTTATAGAGATAGATGGAGATAGAGATAGAGATAGAGATAGTTATAGATATAAATAGATAGATGAATAGATCAATGGATGGATAGATATACAAACAGATAGATTAGATAGATAGATAGATAGATAGATGAATAGAGTTAGAATCCCCAGTTTGCATACATAGAATGGTGCTAGAAATATAATATACCTGAAATGAATACTTGGTTGATAGGTTTGCTCTGTAAGACAGTTATATGAAAGCTCAATTCTAACATTCTGCCTACCTCCTGGGGATATTCTTGATTCACCAATTGCTAGCACTTTCCCATTATTACACATACACATGCATGTGTGTAAACAAGATAAACATGCACTATGTGTATATGTATGTGTATACACATACATACATGTACACATATGTTTCATCTCATAAGACATAATTCATTGATGGCAGAGTTTCATTTCTGTCTTTGCATTGCAGCACCTGGGACAGCTCCAGTCATCTACCACTCTACAGCAGTTTCCATGTTCTGCCCCCATTACCCTTTCCTAGCTATATACTAGCTAATGTCCTAGGAAAACTCCATCCCCAAACCAAACCCTATGGACATGATAATATACTTGAACTGATGTTGTGATGATGTTTAAAAGTAAAACATGCTTTTACTCCATCCTATCATCATCATCCCTGTGATTGTTAACCCTTTGCTATCATTGTTGAAATCCAGGGGTTTTTTTTGTCTTCCACTGACTTCTCACTTCTTTCCATCACCCTCAACCCAAGATTCCATTTGAATGTCCCCTAAAGCTACCTATCCTTTATTTGGAATGCCTCTTGAAAGGTTTAGAAAACTACCTTATATATTAAAATTTCTTTTCCTTTCTCCTTTCTTCTTCTTAAACTAACTGAGACTTGATCCCCTCTTAATGACAGCGCTTCCCTAGCTACGTTTTTCAGCAATGGTCACACTTTCACTCAAACCCTTCTGCCAGGATCAACCCTTCTATATGTATAAGTGATCCCCTTTATCCTGACTTTTTTAGTAGAATGTCCCACTCCCACATTTATCTTCAATCACTCTCTATCTCACACTTTGTTCTCTCCCTGTCTCTTGGCTAACTTTCCTCTACATACCCATATCCATGTCTCCTCATCTTCTAAAATGGTAAATCCACCTATCCATCTATGCTATTATCCTATATTTCGCCTTCATTTCATGGCTAAATGTCTTGAGAAAGCCATCTATAGTCAACGCTTCCACTTCCTTTCCTTTTCCACTCTTCTCAACTTTGCAATCTGGCTTCCAAGCTCATCATGATCTCTTCAAAGTTACCAGGGAAATCTTAATTGCCTAATCTTATGGCCTCCTCTTAATCCTCATTGTACTTGAGCTCTCTATGGCCTTTGACATTGTCAATAACACTCCTCTCTTTATTACTTTCTTCTTTCTAGGTTTCTCTCTCTTCTTCTACCTCTCTGCTTCTTCTCAGTCTCCTTTGCTGAACCTTCATCCAGCTCACTCTCAGTAACTGTAGGTTTCCCAACAAGATGCTATCTTGGGAGCTCTTTCATTTTTCCTCTATACTATTTTGCTTTCTCTTTTTCTAACACACTTACTTTACTACTGTTGAGAGTATCACTATCCTCCTAGTCACTCCCAAGGTGCAATCCTCCACAACTCTCTCTCATGACCCCCAAATCAATCCTTTGTCAAATCTTGCTATTTCTACCTTTGTAACATCTCTAATGTATTCCTTCTCCTTTGAGTCTAACACTGCAATCATCTTGGTGCAGGTTTCAAGCCTGGCCTGCCATTATAATAAACAAATAAATGGATAGACAAATAATAACATTAATAGCCAACATTTATATATCACTTACTATGTACCAGGCACTATACTAAGTAACCGGATGTGAGGGCGATCTGGCTGCGACATCTGTCACCCCATTGATCGCCAGGGTTGATTCGGCTGATCTGGCTGGCTAGGCGGGTGTCCCCTTCCTCCCTCACCGAATGTGATGTGCGTCCCTCCCGAAGCTGCGCGCTCGGTCGAAGAGGACGACCTTCCCCGATAGAGGCGTACCGTTCTTCGGTCAAGGGTATACGAGTAGCTGCGCTCCCCTGCTAGAACAAGCTCCCAAGGTCCACTATACTAAGTAACCACCTCATTTGGTCCTCACAACAATCCTGGGAGGTGATATTATTAACCTCATATATAAATGGAAAAACTGAGGTAAACAGAGGTCAAGTGACTTACCCAGAATCACACAACCAGTATGTGTCTGGGCTGGATTTGAACTTGGGTCTTCCTGACTCCAAGTTTGGTACTCAAGCTGCCTTTGCCTAGTTGACAAAGATAATAGCATGCTAATTGGCTTCCCTAATTCAAATCTCATCCTTATTCATCTGTCAAGTTGATATTCCAGAAGCAGACATCTATGTCATGCTTCTCATTTAATCAAGCTCCAGTAACTCCCTGTTACCTCCAAAATAAAATTTAAAAACCTCCAGTTTAGCTTTGAAAGCTTTTCCTATATTATATTTCTAGCCCCATTCTATGTAGGCAAATTGGAGGTTCAATTTTTCTGTCTGTCTGTTGATCTATCTAAAACTTCTAGTAAACTTTTCAGTCCTTCCACTCTCCTTATACCTTATGACCTTTAGTAATCTGTGATCTAGTTTACACTGGCTTTCTGGCTATTCCTCAAACACAATATTCCATCTCCAGATTTTAGTCCTTTTCCAGTCTGTTGCCCACACCTGGAGCTCTCTCTTTCCTGCCTCCTGGTTTCCTTCAGGTCTCGGTTAAGTCTCACCTCCTTCAAGTGTTTCTCAGCCTTCTTTCATTTTAGTGCCTCACAACGAGATGATCTCCAACTTAACTTGTCAGTTTATCATTTGTCCATGTGTTGTTTACTCTTTTATACTGAGAATATCCCGAGAAAAAAAGAACGTTTAAAAAACAACTTCCCTTTGTATCCCTAGGAAAGTGCTTCATACATGGTAGGTAGTTATTTTCATGTCTTTTCAACACATGAGTACATAAGACCTAGAACAAGACTTTTCTTTGCCTTTTTGTATCCCCAGTATTTAACACAGTGCCTGATACATAATAAGCCCTTAATAAAAACTCATTGACTGATTCTCTCCAATCTAAGACTCACAACCAAAGGCCTGTTTTCCAGACCATAAATTCACATCCACTACCTTGAAGCTACTTTTTAGTTCCTAACTACTTCTCCTGCAAATGGCATTACAAATACGCATTTCCCCTGCAAACCACAACTTGGGATAAAAGACACTGGGGAATACTGTGCATTCTGGCCCATTTGGATTGCCCCTTTCCCACAGAATCCCAAAATCTTCATAAAAATGACTTTTGGCTGTTTGCTGCAACAACAACAACAAAAAGATTTGCAAGAAAGCTTTGGGTGGACAGCAACATGCCAGCAGTTTGACATCTGGAGAAGTTATCTCAGCAAACATATCAAGGAGAGAGCGAGTGAGTGGTTGATTGATTGTGCTTTCATTACGGAAAAAGAGGCAGGAGGAACCAGCCTGTCTTTATGGGATTCTAGTCATACCACAAACCACTCCCGTTTTACTCCCATGATTGATGATGCTACAGAAAGCCCTCCATGGGATTACTGTCTTTTTTGGGCTCTCTAACTGGAGGCCATTCATTATGCGATATATTCTATACCCTGACCTGATATTGATGTATACTGAGTTTAATGTGTCATATTTATCATGTCTTGTTTTGGCACAAAAGATATACTGTATGTCTTTTCTTAGACTCATAGATGAGGTAGAAAATGGGGGGAAATGAGGCCTCTGAGAAGAAGACCTGTACTACAGACTTCAAGGAAGGTGAGAAGTAGAAATTGGGCAAAGGGGAAGAACTGGACCATGGAGAGGACAGGGATAATGGGAAGCCCAGTGGGAAGCACACAGGCTCTGTATATGGAAGTCCAAATCTCTGATGCTTTCTAGTTGTGTGATGGAGAGTAAATCCCCCAGTTCCCTCAGCTGTAACATTCAGGAGCAGGAAGAGACGGCCTCCCTAAGTCTGTGATCCCATGAGAACGACAACCACTATATTTTCAAAGACTTTAAGGCCTTCAAAATGCTATACATATTTTTCCCTTTGATTCTCACAATAACTTAATGAGATAAACAGTGTGGGGATGAAAATTCTCATTTCAGTCATTTGCTTACAGCCACAGTAAATATCAGAAGTGGAATACAAACCCAGAAATCCATGTCTCTATGGGCTTTTGATTGGCTCCTGGCTTTGAGATCACTATCCACTAGGCTACCCTGTCAGAGTTAGTAAATGGCTGGTCAAGAATGTAACTGAAATTTTAGATTACAATGAGAGGTATGCTTCTAGGGGTAAGAAAGCCATAATACCTAAGTTTTCTTCCCTGGTCAGACCACATGAATGATTGTATTCAGCTCTGAATCAGATACTATATTTTAGGAATAAATACCAAACAATGCCACAGTTGAGGATAAAAACTTGATAAGGTGATGTATTCAGAGAAGGGCAAAAAGATTGGTGGAATGTCTCAATTTTATGCCATTTGAGGAATGGATGAAGGAACTAGGACCATTTAACATGCAGCAGAAGAGAGGAGTCATGGGAACCCGATGCTGTGTTTAATTATTTGTTGGACCATCGTATTTAAGAGAAATAAGACTTATTATTTTTAGCCACAGAGGACAGAACTAAAAGAAATGGGTAGAATTTGTAAAGAGACAGATTTCAGCAAAAAAGTTCCCCCAACATGGAATGTAAAGTCTAAGGAACTCATGGATGTACCTCCCACATGGGGACTTCAGGACAGGACAAGAACCATTTATTAGACCAGGGAGAATTGGACTAGATGGCCACTAAGGTCCCTCCCAACCTTGAGCTGCTCAGATTCTGAGATTAAGAATCAGGGAGATTGGGGGATCATTTTCAAGTAAGACAAGAAGAAGGCAATACTTCAAGCACATATGGGCAGGGTAGAAAGTATGATGAGGCTGCCATATTTAATTTTGCATTTCTCTTTATGCTGCAGCTTGAAGAAGCTGTTTATTCAAAGAGATTTTTCAAGGGCATAAGTTTGTTTTGATTTGTCCTTTATACTCTGCCCAAAGGACAATCAAAATACTTACCCTTTAATCCAACAATAACCAGCATTAGGTCTGTATCCCTAAGGGATCATTTCAAAAAAAAAAAAAAAAAAAAAAAGGACTCACATGTATAAAAAGGTTTATATCATTTCTTTTGTGGTGACAAAGAATTGTAAATTGAGGAGATACTCATCAATTAGGTGATGTCTGAACGAGTTGTGGTATATCAAGGTAATGGAATACTATTGCTCTGTAAGAAATAATGAGCAGAAAGATTTCAGAAAATAAAACCTGGAAACACTAATATAAACTGATATTGAATGAAATAAGCAGAACTAAGAGAACACTGTAGATAGTAACAGCAACTCTTTAATGATCAACTATAATAGACTTGGTTCTTCTCAGCAATGCAATTCCAAAAAGCTCATGATGGAAAATGCTATCCACATCCAGACAAAGAACATGGAGGCTGAATGTGATCAAAACATACCATTTTCACTTAGTTGTTGTTTTTTGTGGTTTTTCCCTTTTGTGCTGATTCTTCTCTCAATATGACTAATATGGAGATATGTTTAACATCATTGTATATGTATGACATATCAGATGGCTTGATGTCTTGTGGAGGAAGGAGGGAAGAGAGGAAGGAAGAAAAATTTAGAGCTCAAAAGCTTATAATAATGGATGTTGAAAGCTATCCTTACATGTTATGGAAAAGTAAAATACTACTAAGTGCAAAATAAATTAGTAAAAGTGCTAAATAGGAAAAAATTGCCTTTTGTGCCATATTCCTATTTCTTAAACACAAATTATGGAATTTTCTAAATAGCAGGGACTTCAGAGCTCAAGCTCTATGACTTTATTTTATTTTTCTTTAAAATATTTCACAGGATCACTGGAACATCACTAAGGTCATCTACCTTCAACTATTTCATTTGCTGAAAGAGAAACTGAGACCCACAGGTTACATAACTGGCTAAAGATCACAAAGGCAATAAGTGGACAAGGCTGGGATTTGAACTCAAGTCCTCCAATTTCATATGCATCACTATTTTTATCTGCTCATACTGCCTCCCTTGATGATTGTTGCTTTTTACAATAATTTCCTGGTAAATACCCATTCCCTATACTCACTTCTCCTTTGTAGCAACCAAAAAAAGTTGAATAATAATATATCCAACATATCAGAATTTACCCAACTATCCCCCAGAATGTGGTCATCTATTTTGTTTCTTTGTTTGCTATTGTTAAAAAGTATTGCTACAGAGCTAGTGAAAAGTGAAGAAGATTGAGAATCAAAGGGCCTGGATTCAAATCTCAGCTCTGTCACTTTCTAGTTGTATGACCAGAGGATGAATCATTTGACACTTCTGGACCTTAATTTACAAAATAAAAGGAAAAAATTGGGCAGCTTCTAAGATCCTGTACAATTTCTAAATCTGTGATCTAATATAAGGATTGGGTTGCTATTTCTTGACTTTTAAAATGAAAGATTGTCTACAAGGTCCCTTCTAACTTTCAATCTATGATCCTAAAAGTCCATGCAGTCTTTCTTTAAGATTTGCCCTGGCTACTGCACGATGTCACCGTGTATCAAAGTTCTGAAAGTCTCAGAGGGAAATTTATAGCCTTAATTAAAGCATGTGATTCATCTCCAGTGTATTCTAAAACTACTTCGGTGGTAGACTGCTAGGAAATTATATTTTATGTTATGCATATATGCAGTGGTCAATAAATTTGTTGAATTTCATTTCCTACTTGGCTATAATCTAAAGCACGTTCACCATCCTCAGTTACTCATGGATTGAGTGTATTATTGAAACTATATCATAAAGCACAAATATTATTTTTGTCTTTTTTTTCTATGCTCCTCCTGATCCCAGTATAGAAAAGGACTACCAAAAAGTGGCAGAATGATTCATGCAAATTTCACCTTTTCCCTTAACCATCGATGAGTTAGATGAGCAAAGGAGTATAGGAGGGGTTTGCTCATTCGTTATTTCTCCTTCATTCTTGAAGAGAACCATGATATCAAGAAGGTGATATCATCACTTGCAAGTGAATTAGCTTTAAGTCAAGGAAGGCTGTGCAAAGTCACCAGCTTCACATTCTGTTTCAGTGCTGGGGGTAGGGGGGAGGGAAGGAGGGAAAAGGGATGGAAGGAAGGAAGGAAGGAAGGAAGAAGGAAGGAAGGAAGGAAGGAAGGAGGAAGGAAGGAAGGAAGGAAGGAAGGAAGGAAGGAAGGAAGGAAGGAAGGAAGAAGGAAGGAAGGAAGGAAGGAAGGAAGGAAGGAAGGAAGGAAGGAAGAAGGAAGGAAGGAAGGAAGGAAGGAAGGAAGGAAGGAAGGAAGGAAGAAAGTGAAGGAGGGAAGGAGGAAAGGAAGGAAGAAAGGAAGTATGGAAGAAAAGAAGGGAGGGAGGGAGGAAGGAAGGAAGGAATAAAGAGAGGGAGGGAGGGAGGAAGGGAAGAAAGGGATAAGAAACTAGTGTTAGGAACTAGGTTAGTTTCTCAGAAGGCTCCTGGGAATTAATAAATTCCTTCAGAATTTGATTAATGTGATCACAGATGTTTACCTGTTGAGAATTCCATACCCTTCAAAAAGATGTTGCCGACTGTTTAGTAATTAATAATATCACATATTGAAATGTGAGGACATTTTTCAAGAGACAAAAAAAAAGAATTTATTCTAGGGCGTTTAATGACATAAGGATATTGTCTACAATTATTTGTAACATATACCATCATTCAAATTCTATTTATACATATGAATGTATTAAGCTCAAATTAAAAAATATACTAGTAATATCCAACCTGTGGGGGTTGTGTAATATTAAAAATAAACATTATTTGTGTTCATCTCTCTGTGTGAAGAGGAAACATCAAGAGATTTAGTTAATACACTAAAGCTGTTGGGTTTTCGTTATTGTTTTTTTTTTTTTTTAAAGCAACAAAGGAAGCTTGAACTTATGTCTACCTCGTTTTACATGAACTGTGTTCCTGAAAAGATATGATCTAATTTTGTAGATTACATCAAATTTTCCAATTGGTTTCTCATTGTTTCAGAGTTTCTCTATCTCTGCTGCTCATTCAGAGCCCGCTTCTAACAGTTAAGTTTCTTCACTGTACCTAGCATTACAGAACCCAACCCTCCAATCAAAATTTCTCTGTAATTAAGCCCTTCAGTCAAGTGGTTAATGAGCTGTGAAATGACACTGGAATTCACTAGAGGTGTCTGACCCTTCAGTGAGTTCTTTTTCTAATGCAAATAATTACCCACAAATTTATCTGCTACTTGTTTTCTTAAAGCAAGATTCACCTGTAAAAGGACTCCAGGATGTTTTGTTTAAAAAAGTTGGGGGTGGCAGATTGCTAAACAGATGGAAATATCTGAGCTATTTGATGCTCAGCCACTAATGCTATGAAAATCGGGCTACTTTTAATGTAATCATAATGTACCGTTGTTGGCCAATGGCAGAGATGACAGACTGATGGTGGAGCTGGATCACCTCAATATTAGCATTATCAAATTGAATCAGAAAACAAAAGGAAGCTACAGCTAAATGAAAGGACATGCTCGTGGATTTTCTTTGAAAAGCTCATGCCATTGTGTATCCAAAAGCAATGAGGAATCTTATTTTATAGGGCATTTGGTCATCTTGTATTTTACTGCTTGTGAAGAACCCTTGCCAAAGTAATTGCCACTGATGTACCAATATCAGGCAGAGAAGAGGAGGGAGAGAAATTCTAGGATCTAAAAAATCCTCCAAATCAAATAAAGAAATTCTGCAAGTCAGTGATCTGGAGGATAGTGAACTGTGTTGGAAAATAGGGTTTAAGATTAAGGAATGAAATAGTTGAAATATGTGTAGACTACATAGAAATTTCATCTCTAGATATCATAAGAACTTCTTTCAAGTAGGGATTGACATATTGGATATCTCACTCAAACGCACATATTCACACAGTCCAATCATTATATAAGAACATTTAGATTTAGATTTAGATTTAGAAATATAAGATTCTTTGGAGGTCTCTAATTCGCTCCCCTTCTTTGAAATTAGGAATTGAAGAAGAAAACAGGAAGTGGGAAGGCCGGAAAAGTCAGGACAAGAAATGAAAGACACAGGTCTCTTTCATTTCCTGGTTATCATTCTTCCTCTTCATGTTACTGCCTTCAGTTTGTCATCTGTTATAATTAACTCTTTGAAGGAAGGAGCTAAAAGGACAGACTGGATGGTCGAAAAACTGGGTTCTTTTAGAATGGATGTTTCTTATATCCATCATTACTAATGTTTGTACCACCTCCAGATATGCAAAGTACTTGACAAGAATTATTTCATTGGATTCCCACAACAATTTTACAATGGAAGAATCCATATAATCCTTATTTTACAGACTTGGAAACAAAGGCTGAGAGAGGCTGAAGGTCTTCCTAGGATAATGCAGTCTAAGGCCATATTAAGATGCAGATCTGATGAGGGGTTATCCACTGGACCAGCTCGCCAAAGTAGATGATGTATCATGTTTGAGGGAAGCATGTCTCACCTTCTCTCCACTCACACAGCAAACATCCCAGTTCAAACTTTCATCACCTGTCATTTAGACTATTGCCTCCTAATTGTTCTCTCTGCCTCAATTCTTTCTCTATTCCAATCCAGCGAGGCCATCCAGAGTCCTGTGAAGTGAGCATATGGAAAGGCTTGATTCCTTCTTTCCATATACCCTCCACAGTAATTTTCCTAAATTGTAGGTCTGTCATCTCATTCCCACCATGACTATTCCATAAACTTCAGTGGTTCCCCATTACTTTTAGGATTAAATACTCTTCTCTTTTGAATTTAAAACTCTTTCTACAGACAATTTTCAGGTAAAGAAATTGAAACTATTTCTAGCCATATGAAAAGATGCTCCAAGAATTATTAATCAGAGAAATGCAAATCAATACAACTCTGAGATACCACTACACACCAGTAAGATCAGCTAGGATGACAAGGAAAGGTAATGTGAAATGTTGGAGGGGATGTGGGAAAACAGGGACACTGATGCATTTTTGGTGGAATTGTAAACACATCCAGCCATTCTGGAGAGCAATTTGGAACTCTGCTCAAAAAGTTATCAAACTGTGCATGCCCTTTGATCCAGCAGTGTTACTGCTGGGCTTATATCCCAAAGAGATCTTAAAAGAGGGAAAGGGACCTGTATGTGCACAAATGTTTGTGGTAGGTCTCTTTGTAGTGGCCAGAAACTGAAAACTGAGTGGATGCCCATTGATTGGAGAATGGCTGAAGAAACTGTGGCATATGAATGTTATGGAATATTATTGTTCTGTAAGAAATAACCAGCAGGAGGATTTCAGAAAGCCTTGGAGAGACTTACAGGAACTGATGCTGAGTGAAATGAGCAGGACCAGGAGATCATTATATACTTCAACACTAATACTATATGAAGATCAATTCTGATGGACATGGCCCTCTTCAACAATGAGATGAACCCCATCAGTTCCAATAGAGCAGTAAGGAATTGAACCAGGTACACCCAGCGAAAGAACTCTGGAAAAGGAGTATGAACCATTACATAGCATTCCCAATCCCTCTATTTTTGTCAGCCTGCATTTTTGATTTCCTTCACAGGCTAATTGTACACTACCTCAAAGTCCGACTCTTTTTATACAGCAAATTAACTGTTTGGACATGTATACATATATTGTATTTAATTTATACTTTAACATATTTAACATGTATTGGTCAACCTGCCATCTGGGGGAGGAGGTGGGAAGAAGGATGAGAAAAATTGGAACAAAAGGTTTTGCAAAATTGTCAATGTTGAAAAATTACCCATGCATATATCTTGTAAATAAAAAGCTATAATTAAAAAAAAACCAGATACACACAACAACAACAAAAACTCTTTCTGATCTATCCCTTTCCAGTCTTCTTCTACATATATTGCTTTCCTGGACCCTACAGGCAGCACAGGCTGCCTCCTATGTTGTTATCCCTCACAGTCATACAAAAGCACAGCCTAAATATACAAGCATCAATAGGGAAGGAAAGTACAATGTCCTTCATGAAACACACCTATATTAAAAAATAGAATAAAGATATGCAAAAGTTTTTGCTAAGTTGAATATATGGGAAATGTATGGGAAAGTATGGGAAACATCAACAACCAGAGAAACATGACTCCCTATCATTTGGTTTATGTTTGATTTCAATTTTTAAACTAAAAGAAAAAATCCCTTTCTTGACTAACTTCAGTGATCAAATTTGTTAACTAACAAATATCTTTGAGTCTGTCTATCTTATTTCTCAGGACATGTGTGTGGGGAAGGATTTTTTTAAAAATAAGGACACATATCCAAAACATTATTCCAAAGAGCAAAAGGGTTATTTTATGTAATTAAAAATAACATTTAAATGCTCTAAATCACTATTGATTTGAGAAATAAAAATTAAGCCAACTCAGAATGGCTAAGATAACAGAGAAAAATAATGATAAATGTCAAAGGGGATGTGGGAAAATTGGAACACTAATGCATTGCTGGAGGAGTTGTGAAATGTTCTAACCATTCTGGAGAGCAATTTGGAACTATGTCCCAAGGACTACAAAACTGTGCATAACATTTGACTTGGCAGTCTCACTACTGAGTCTATATCCCAAAGAGATAATAAAAAACTTAAAAAAAAACCCTATATATGCAAAAATGTTTGTAGCAGCTCTTTTTGTAGGCAAAAAAAAATCTGGAAATTGAGTGAATTCCCATTATTTGCAGAATGATTAAATAAGTTATGTATATGAAGGTAATAGAATATTATTGTTCTAATAAAGGAAAAGCAGGCTGATTTCAGAAAAGCTTGGAAATACCTACATGAAAAGATGCTTAATGAAATGAGCAGAACCGAGAACACTGTACACAGTAACAACAAAATTATGTGATGATCACCTGTGATGGACTTGGCTCTTCTCAACAACGCAGTGATTCAAGGCAATTTCAATAGACTTTAGATGAAAAATGTTATCTGCATCCAGAGAAAGAATGATAGAAACTGAATTTGGATTGAAGCATGGTGTTTTCACCATTTTTGTTTGCTTTTTCTTTCTTGTGATTTTCATTTGATTTTTCTTACACAACACGACAAACATGGAAATATGTTTAAAAGGACTGCACTTATTTAATCTATATCAGATTGATTGCAAGAGAGGGAAGGAGAAAAATGTGGAACACAAAGTTTTTACAAAAATGAATGTTGAAAACTATTTTTACATTGTATTTGGAAAAATACAATACTATTGAAAAATAACATTTAAAATTTAGAATAAAATATTTATTTCATTTTGTTCATTTGTTTTCAAGATTCATTTAATGTAGATGATTTATTATGAAGGTCATTAGTTAAACAGGACATGTATAATTTATAAATAAACATCAGTAATAAGTTATATCCTACTCTCCCAGTGATAGTCAATTGTTGAGCTGGTCTTAATACCAACACATCTCTATATTGGGGGTATATGGTGAAATAAGTTTCATTGATTTTTGTGGCTGGTCAGTCATTTTCCAGCAATCTAACTCTTGATGATCCCATTTGTTTTTTGTTTTTGGAGATTTTTTTGGCAAAGATACTGGAATGGTTTTCTATTTCCTTTTCCAGCACATTTTACGGAAGAAGAAATGAAGGCAAAAAGGGTTAAGTGTAAATAAGTAAAATTGAACTCAGAAACTTCCCTTGATAGACGTACACAATGAAAACATTTAAAACCAGTATGCTAAACCATTCTTGCAGTTGGTTCTGGTTAGTCTTGTTTACAATAGCAAATTAAAATCAGTGGTCCAATCCCAGGGTCTTATGAGAGAATGCAGAAGCAAAATCTACTTTCACCAGAAGTAGAACAGATTTTACTATGAAGAAGTTACTGTGAGGAGACATATTAAGAGCAGTCAACAACATGGATATTGTCCACGAGGTACTTTCCAAACGAGATATTGACTTGAAAAATTAAACTAACAAAGTGCCCCTCAAAAGAACAGGGATACCTCCAGTGGGGAGAGATTCATTGGAAGTTACATCCCTTTTATCTCCTCCTCCCGGCCAAACTAAGTCAATAATAAATTAAAAGTGGAGGGAAGCACACTTTTAAAATTCATTAATGCATCTGTCTATAGAAGATGAAATAGGCAAAGCTCTTAACATCCATCCTGAAAACATATTGTAAATAATTTTTAAAAGCCCTTTTATATCAATGACATTCTGCTTGGAAACTCATTTCTTACACCTGGAATGAAAGCTTCCATTTCTTAGTGTAAAGTTAAATTTCAAGCTGGTTGTTAATCTATTTTAGGCAGATGGGGAGACCTTATGGCTGAGACCTATCTCTGAGAGGGAAGTCTATGGGGAGTCATGATTTGGGGGACTCAGCTTTGACCTTAGGGGATGGAGTACTATATGATACGGTACCAATTTGTCCACTTAGAAAAAGTGAATCCATGTCAGGATGTCAATATTCAAGCGAGCCACTGAGCTGGCATAGCAAAGGGATTGCTGACTTTATTCCCAGTTGAAAGTGGTGTTGACAGGAAAAAGCAGGCCACAAATAGCTTTTATTCAGGACAACTCCTGGTGCATTCTAAAAAGAGAATGTGGATATTCTTCAAAATTTTGAAGACCATTTTTAAATGCAAAACACCCACACCCACACACCATATACTTAATTCAATTGCAATAGATTCCACTGTTTGACAGGTTCATAGAATCTTAGTATACCTAGAAGATACCTTAAAACCATCCTACCCAAGGCCTCCATTTTACAGATGAGAAGACAGGCCCATTATGGCAAAGCTATTTGCCCAGGGCCATATAGGTAATAAATGTCAGAGCTAGGATTTAAACTCAGGTCCAAATAAAACAGCCCTATTAATACACTGAATTAAAATCCAACTATACACATATTAGCTATGTGATCCTGAATAAGCCACTTAACCTTGTTTCCTTATCTTATCTGTAAAATGATTTGGAGAAGGAAATGGAAAACCATTTTAGTATCTTTGTCAAGAAAACCCTAAATGAGGTCATAGAGAGTTGGATGCAACTAAAAAATGATTGAACAAAAAACATTATTGCACCATTGCTGGAAGTAGGAATAGATCGTTTCAGTAATTCTGGAAAAAATTTTGGAATGATGCTCTAAAAGTTAACAAGGTATGTTAACTACTACTAAGAAGTTAGTAGTAATAACTGCTAAGTCTATGCCCCAACAAGATCAAAGAAAAAAAAAAGAGATACAGATGTACAAATGATTTATATTAGCCTTTTTTTGAGCAGCAGATAACTGAAATCTTGGAGAAAGATTGAAGAAATTATGATAAGAGAACATAATGGCATCCTGTTATGTCATGAGAAATGATAAAATGGACTGGATCAGAGAAGTCTGGAAGGATTTGTGTGAATTGATGCAACATGAAGTGAGCAAAACTGGGAACTCAAGATATAGAAGAATAGTATTACACAGACAAATCTGAAAGTTTTTGTTACTCTAATTAATAGAAGGAACGACCATAATATCAAATGCCTCATAATGAAACATGGAATCTACCTCCCAACAGGTGATGAACCAAGGATGTACAGATAAGACACCTAATTTTAGATATGGCCAATGTAGAAATTTGTTTTGCTTGATCATGCATGTTTTTTAGAAGGGTTTTTTTTCCCCTTTCTTATCTTCAATGGTTATAGAGAAAGAGAAAGTAGATTTTCATTAATTAAAATTTTTCACTTTATTTTAAAATTAAAAAATAATATCAGAAGGCAGCTAGGTGGCGCAGTGGATAGAGCACCAGCCCTGAAGTCAGGAGGACCTGAGTTCAAATGTGACTTCAGACACTTAAAGCTTCCTGGCTGTGTAACCCTGGGCAAATCACTTAATCTCAATTGCCCCAGCCAAAAATAAACAAATAAATATCAGAAAACAGATGAACGGAAGGAAAGTTGAGGGACTGGAAGCAACCAAAAGTTATGAATTTTTTTTCCTAGTGAAATTCATGTATTCATAAGTAAATCCTTTCAAAAACCTTTCAAATCCTAACAAAATATTTTGGCAGTGTTTTAAGTTTTCATTAGATCAATCTATCCTCTATTATCTCTATAATGTCTTTCTATCATCTACCATCTATTTTTCTACTGATCTATTATCTATAAATCTATCATCTTTAAGTCTTTCTGTCCATAATCTATAAATTACCAATTTCTCATCTATTACCTATCACAGCTATCTTCCTTCATCTATCAATCCATGATTTATCAATCTATCACTCTTTCTATCATATATCCATTTCCTATCTTTCATCTATATTTCTATCACTTAAAATCTTTCTTCTATCATCTAGCTATCATCTATATTATTGATGCTGCTTCCTTAAACTGATTTATTTCTGCATATCTAAAAGATACATGGGAAATGAAAGTAGGCAAAATAGTATTACTTTGATTTCAAGAAGTCTCTCAACCACCTTGCAGGTTTTCATGTTTTCCAAAAGTATCTTCCCTAAAGGTGACACGCCACTTGTTCTCCTTTTCTTTGACCTTTTCTTGCTCTCCACATGTTCTCCAATTTATTCAAATTAGCCAAAATTCAGGGATTTGGAATAACTGGCAAAGACTACATAACTGTTGAATGTTGAATGATGACATCACAACCAGGTTGTGATCTCACACTGTTTCAGTGTGAGCTAATGGGCAGGGCTCTAGACTTCCTCTTCGAGGATCTGGTTTCAAACTTCATCTCCACCACTTGTTCTGTGAGAAATGCCTATTTCTTTCTTATATTTAATAACTAATTTGGATTAAGACCAAGAGTTTTCTCCTTTTTCTACTTCTTCATCCAGAAACCAACCAGTGTGGGAAATGTCCCTTAAGATTTACCCGGGCCAAGATATAAAAAGATAATAAAAGAAAATCTTAAGTTTGGGCTAATAAGTATATTGCTACTTATTGTGTTTGCTCAGACACAAAAATGTGAATTCTCTCTTTGAGTTAACAAGTGATATGAATATTGATGTCTCTTTGGTCAAGATTTGGGGACACAGGTCACATACCCCAAGACCCTCATTTTAACGTACTTCACCTTCTATTGGATCATCTAATCAGAGTTTATTGCTACCCCTCAGGACCTATTCTTTGAAGGAGATAGATAGATAAATAGATAAAGATATAGATAAATACATAGACATAGATATATACACATATGTATGTATGTACATATTGTGAGCCCAGTGCCATGATTGTCTTTGGTTTGGAAGAAATGAGCAAGTGACCATCCTTTTATTAGTAATGTGCTGACCTTATTAATAGAATGATTAAATTACCCAATCAAACTTTTTAAATTATCATAATTCCCTGGGTGACCTTGGGCAGCCACTTGACCTCTTTTCAAGATGAGGAGATTGGACTAGACGACCTCTCAGGTCTCTAAATTGTTCTTTGACCCTATGACCTGTGTGACCTTGGGAGGTCACTCCTCATTTGACCATGTTTCCTCCTCTACAATAAAGGTGCTGAGCTGGGTGATCATTAAGACCCTAAAGCTCTAATCCCATGTACATTTCAAGAGGTAATGGAATCAGCTTAGACCCAGGAAATATTTTTAGTGACATACTGCAAGTTGTCTATCCAAAGTCATCTTGTCAGCTATGAAATCCCCACTTGTGTGCCATAAATCAACATAACTATTCAACAATTAAATCTAAAATGAATATATATTTTTAAAATTTCCAACCATTATGTTTCATTTTATAAGCCTGCACATGCATTCTCTGGAGATCACTGTCATGTAATGCCTTATAAATGATACTTGATAAACCACAGCTGTATAATTGTGGAATATTCATTAAGAGACGCAAGCATCAGCGGTAAATCACTTTCCGACATTACAGTGCTAGTGACTGGCACGCTATCTCTTAACTGATTTCTTGGGGGGGGGAGAAATGGAGCCGCAGAGAACTCGAGTTTTGTGGAATAAAAAAATGCAATCTGACCAAGATGTTGAATTTGTCATATGTAGGGATGGGCCATCTTCCTTTACTTTGATTGGAGCTAATATAAGAGACAATAATATTTAGCTCTCTGAAAATGACTCGTACAAAAATGGTTTTTGAATATATATATTTTTTAATACAGGAAGCACTGGTGAAGGGTATTTGGACTGATAGAGTATTAGCTATATTGTTCACATGCTGAAAGAGCTCCCACTTTCTTTTGTCTTCCACGTACTGGGCTTGTTCATCTTGACAAGGTAGGGAGTGAAACTAAAATGATTCCATGGAGAAAGGCATGAGTGTGGAAATGGGAAGCTGAGTATGCTGCAAAACATGGAGAAGACCAGATGTGAAGGTTATTGTGTAGTATAGTGGAAAATTGCTGAAACTGGAGCCAAAAAACCTGTGTTCAGTTCAAAATCTGTTGCTCACTACCTGTGTGACTATAGACTTTATGGGCTTCATTTTACTCATCTGTAAAATGTGTCAATAGCATAAAGACTGGACTATGATAAGTGTTTAATAAATGCTTCCTGACTGATGGGGCTGGACTCAATAATCATTAAAGAATTTTTATAACATTTTCATTTTTCAATATACATTTCCTTCTCCAGAAAGTCTTTATTTGAGATCATAATAAACTCTAATTTTACAAATGAAGACATTGATTAAAGGATCATAGATTCAAATCTTTGTAAAAATCAAAAGATATAAATAAAATATTTTAAAATTTATTTTAATCCTGACATTTGACAAGTAGCTATTTCTAGAAATGTATGAAAATTTTTACGAAATAGTTGCTTGAACAGACATGTTTGAACAGAACAAACTTACAAGAAAGTTTGCCATAAAAATTCATTATTACTATTCTTTCTCTACATATGTGTAGCCACCAAGAGGTTCCAAGGCTCCACAAAATAGAAATTCTCTTCAAGTCACTAATTTGCTAATTAGCACTCAAACTCCCAGAATTTAAAAAACAACAACTTTGCATAAATAAGTGGGCTGATTAGTTCCACCAAGAACTTATAAGTGATTAAGGAAGGAAGAAAACAAACATTTATTAAATACCTACTAAGTGGATAGTGAATAGAGTGGGGCCTGGAATCAAGAAGATGACTTAAAATCCATTTTCAGATGCTTACTAGCTATGTGACCTTGAGCAAGTCATTTAACTTGTTCAGCTGAATACAATGAAGAAGGAAATGACAAAAAATTCCAGTATCATTTGCCTGGATGATTAATTAATCATTAATGAGTAGCATTAATGAATAGCTCTATGAATAGCATTGACATACCATGCATAGTTAATGAAGTATCAAAGAGCAGACATGACTAAACAATAATTGAAAACAACAATTATCAGATAGTTCATTAAGCATTTTACAAATATTATAAGAATCACAACAGCCCTGGGAAGTAAGTGGAATTAATATCCCCATTTAACAGTTGAGGAAATTGAGGAAGACAAGGTGATATAACTTTTCCAGGGTCATATAGTATATCTGAAGTTGGACTCAAAATCTTACAAAAATGAATGTTGAAAACCATTTTTACATGTAATTGGAAAAATAAAATACTGTTGAATTTTTTAATGTAATTAGGAGATGCTTTAAAAATATGGGCAGTTTGGTGGCGTTATGGTACAAAGAGCACTAGATCTGGAGTTAGGAAGATTCACCAATCTAGCCTCAAACACTGACTATCTGTGTGATCTTGAGCAAGCCATTTAACCCTGTTTGTCTCAGTTTCCTCACCTGTAAAATGAACTGGAGAAGAAAATAGAAAACCATTCAGATTCTCTGCCAAGAAAAGTAAATAGATTCAGCACAAATGAAACAAATGAACAACAACTAACAAAATAAATAAAAATATACTATGACACAGACAACATTAATCTGTGGCTTTCTAAATTAACATGGTGCTTGCAGAGATCCATTTCTCTTTGAAAGTGGGAGCACTAAACTAGTTCAAGTTTGGACTTACTCTTCTAGTTCAAGTCTCGGGCTGAAAAAATTTATCTCAGTTCACGTTCCTTTTTGTTGTGGGTCACATATAGACTGTTAGCTATTAGTGATTAACACTCCATTTCACAGATGGGTAAACAAGGCTCAGAGTTTAAATGACATGCCCAGGGTTTCATATGTGATGTAAGTGGCAAGATTTCAATCCAGATCTTCCTGACTGGTTCTAATACTCTATTTTCTGTGCCTTTCAGAAGTAGTAGAAGACACAGTTTGTTAGAATTTTATATATTTTATCCCATTTTGTTTCACATTAATCTATAAGGTAGGTAATGTGAGTATTATTGTCTCTATTTTATAGATAAGGAACTTCATCAATTTGTCCAAGGTCATACAGCTAGTAAGTGGTAAAAGTGGAACTCCAAATCAAGTCCTCCAACTACAAATCGGATGCTTTCCAATATTTCACATTTATCTCCCGAGTTAAAATACTGGGAACTCTTTTTTCTGTGAGAAGAATAATTACCTTCTTTTTTATTCCTTACTGAAAATTCATACTGAGCAAAGACCCATAAACAGAAACGACTATTAGAAAATGAAATAAGATCATACTAACACTTAGACAGTTAATTGCCATCTTTTGTTTGTTTGCAATGACTTAGACTTACCCTTACTATTTTTCCAGAATGCCTGGGGTCCATCACGCTGCTCATTTCCTGATGGGAACACCCTCTGCCAATATTTTTTCCCCACAAAACAATAGTTCTTAGAAAGGCAAGGGGGTTTGTTACAAAAGGGTAGCTCTCCCAAAGGACAGGGCTGATTATTAATAAACAGGACCTGGATTTGCTAATTGCTGTTCCTGCTTAGAAACATTAGAAGCCTATCTTTCACAATAATAGATCCCAAGAACTAGGATAGGACTCAGACAACATACCCAAAATGGGATTTAAATTACACTCCAGAGTTACTCCCTAGGTTTCAACCCAGAGTTCATTTACATAAAGTCAATACTGAATCATGAGCCCTTCTGTCATGCTTGGGTTTACAAAGGGAAAGGGAACAATTTATATAAGTGATTTCCCCTACAATCTCTCAGCTCTCTCTGTTTGGATCTCTCCACTTTTCTTGTTAGAATGTGTATTAGAGACATCTATGTATTCATTTATCTTATTGAAAAAGAAGAAAACAGTGTACTAGTCAGAATCTGGGAGATCTGAGTTCAAATCTTGTACTTTTATCACCTATGACACTTTGGGCAAGACATCCTGGGAGCTAGGTACTATTATTATCCCCATTTTTACAGATGGAAAAACTGAGGCACATAGAAGTTAAAGGACTTGCCCAGTATCACATAGATCTTGTTTACTTATCTGCAAGAATCTGAGACCAGATTTGGTTTCTATGGACTAGCTATCAATAAAAGCTATTTCAAATTAACTTTAGTAATTTCCTCACAATTGACTATGAAGTCCAAGTGAGATCAAGTGTATAAACCCTAAACACTATATAAATGTTAGAAACCGTTTCCTGGAGGAGATGAGTTTCTTAAGTGCCAGTATTATGTAAGATTTCATTTTTGGATCCTTACCTGTTAACCATCATATGTCACACATAGTAAGCACTACTCACAACTATTTACTGAATTGGATTACTAAAACATCACCGTAATTAAAAATTAAATTATTTGATCTAAAAGTAAAAGCAAAAAGAATGTTACAAGTTTAATTAATGTACTGGCACGAACACAGAAAGCCACTTTGTACAAGGTCCTTTTTCTGGCCTTAGTCCAAATGTTGATCATTTGTTTGCCTAAAAGACCATTTTATGGAAAACTCATGAAAGGAAGGCCCTCACCTGGAGGTCAGAAGAAGTGATACAAGGACACTGTCAAGGTCTCTCTGAAGAACTTTGGAGTTGATTGTGAGAGTGGGAGAAGCTGGCAAAGGATGGCCCATCATGGTGTGTCCACATCAAAGGAGGCAAAGCAAAAGTGCAGGAGCTTGGAAAAGCAAACACAGAAAGCCAAGAGATGCACAGATTGAGAGACAACTCTGCTGCAAACGTTCACATAGACCACTTGCGCTTGATCAGTGGTAGAACCTTCCCAGCTCATAGGGGGCCGATCAGCCACAATTGGACCCCCAATACAGTGATACTACTTTGATCCCCAAACACCAAATCCCTCTAGTTCTTGCTGACACAGGCCTCCATGATTTTTCCATCCTATTTACCGTTTCTCTCTCAATTGATGCTTTCCCTCATCTATGTCAAATGTGTGAATGTGTGAATGCAATTATTAGTAGTATAAATGGTGGTCCCTTCATCCCACCTCCAACCTTCACTGCGATAGATTTCACAGTCTCACTTGTCCAAGGCAAGAAGGAGACTTCAGATCAGAGGGGGAACAGAAGAGAAAAGGAAGAAAGGAAGGAGCTGATCCCTCCAGTGAGGGAAAGCTGGAGTAAACTCTTTACCTCTTTAGCCAAAATCCACCATTCAAAAATAAGTGGAAATCAGCGGGAATGAGGCAGAAAAAGGCAGAAAGGGCGATGGAGCAAAGAAAATTAGGGAAGAAGACATAAAGGAAGCTAACATATAACCCAGTCTGTTGTCAACTTAATTCAATTCAACAAGCATTTTTTTTGGTCAAGAAAATAAGAAATTTAATATAAAACTAGTTTGTAACTGAGGGAATACCATAGTTGCAGAGATACTTAATCTAGGTCCTTCATTTGGAGAAGTGACTTAAAAAATTATACTGAATATATATATATATATATATATATGTATATATAAACACTTCCATACACAGCAGAACACAAAAGAAATCTGAAGCTGTGAATATATGTTTCACCTCTTGTGCTTTTAAAGTACTACATTCTATTCATTACTTTATTTTTTAAATGTTTTTATTCATTATGAACTTAAAGACAAAAAAAAAATTTCCTTGTATACACACAATATAAAACCCTGAATTTCCATTTCGAGCCTCACTTTTAAAAAAAGCTACAGAATAAACACTACACATTATTTTCAAAGCTATGCTACTTTTCTTTGCTTTTCTCTAAATTTCTTTTATTCTCTGCTGTGCACTTTTTATTGTTTTTCTCCCTATCTCCTCATCCTACTCTAGAGAAGCAAGGATGTTTTGTGTGTGTGTATGCACATGTGTGTGTGTGAGTGTGTAAAAACACCATACTCTAAATATTCCTATTTATCAGTTCTTTCTCTGGAATCGGATAGCATCTTCCTTCATAGATTTTTTGTAATTGGTTTGAGCATTTATGATATTCAAGATGAATTAATATTTCAAAGTTGTTTTAATTTTTATGTGCCAGCATTCCCTTGGTTCTGCTCATTTTACTTCTCATTATTTCATACAAGTCTCTCCATGTTTTTCTAAAATCATTCTGCATCCCAGGCCCTGTGAATATAAAGATAAAAATGAAATGATCTCAACCTTCATGGAGTCCAATTTATTGATTTGAATTGACTTTGCTCAAGTTATTTAACCTTAATGTTCATTCACAAAGATTCATAATGGGTGACAATTAACTCCTGCGTCTTAGGCAATTCCATGGGATTCATTTACCAACTTAGAGGCAGCTTGTGATTTGTTGTGGAGGGAGTTCTCATGGAATTCCCTATGACAGAATCATATCTCTTTTCCACATGCTTGTGTATTAGCATCACCCGTTACATGTCCCGCAGAATGGTAAGGTAAGAAGCTTGGGAGATGACTTCCTCCATTGGTAGAGTTGGCCAACCTGGACTCCCATACTGTCCCTCCCACATTTTGGATTTTTTTTAGGAAAGAATATGGAAAAGCTCAGGGATCTGAGGAATCAGAAGTAGATAAATGGACAAGAGGGTGCCAGTGTCTGGACTCCGATGCCAAGGTAATATGCATGAAGCTTGAATGACTAAAATTTAAAGACAGGATTTTCAGAATCAATTTGGGCTCAATACTGGTATTCGTTACCTTCCTTTTCTCTCCCTTTCCCTCTTCTCTCCAGAGAGCTTAACTTGTTGCTTTCCCAAAGATTTAGAAGATATTTACCCTTATTGGTTTAAAAGTGACTTTGTTAAGTCAACAAATGAGATGAATGCATTAATCAGTTTAATTGCTAATTACATTTCCTATTGCTCTGTAGCATTGTTGAGGTGTATAATTGGAAGTGATCCAGGAGGAGAGATTTTAAATTGCTTTATCTGCCACAGGGAGATTTCTGGCTGGGGGCTCAGAGTTAAAGAAAAGACTTGTTATGCATTTATTTGAACAACATCCCAGGGCAGAGAGAATACATTTTGGGGGATTCTCTATGCATTAAAATGAGTCAGGAACATGGAAACTCAAACTGATTGAGTGTTCGGGCCAGAAACTGTGTGGAAAAATGACTGGTTGGTTACTCAGGTATCCATTATCTGTGGCCTCAAGTGAGATTAATTTTCAAAGGGATTTTTAAAGCATCTGTCTGGACTAGGACTTGAAGCTGAAAAACAATAGTAAGACCCAAAGTGTGATTAGTACAATGGAAAAAACCTGGGAAGAGAAGGTTTGAATCCTGTGGGTTTCTAGCTGTGGGATTCCCCATGGAAGCCCCTTCCCTGGATCTCAGTTATATTGTATACAGAAGGAGAG